>NW_027507791.1:183190083-183252583 GCF_037356315.1 Lithobates pipiens
AAATACAGCAGGTCGCCAAAGCCAACAACATAATGGAAAAAAGCCTATGGCACCTGATATTCCCAGGCGGTCTCCCATCCAGGTACTAACCAGGGCCGACCATGCTTAGCATCCAGGATCAGATGAGATCGAGCACATTCAGGGTGATGAGGCCGTAGGCGATCTTGCACCCTACTTACAACTCTCTTGACAAAAGCCAAGGTGGTCACCTCGGGGAATCGAGAGGAAAAATACAGCAGGTCGCCAAAGCCAACAACATAATGGAAAAAAGCCTACGGCACCTGGTATTCCCAGGCGGTCTCCCATCCAGGTACTAACCAGGCCCGACCCTGCTTAGCATCCGAGATCGAGCGCATTCAGGGTGATGTGGCTGTAGGCGATCTTGCACCCTACTTACAACTCTCTTGACAAAAGCCAAGGTGGTCACCTCGGGCAATCGAGAGGAAAAATACAGCAGGTCGCCAAAGCCAACAACATAATGGAAAAAAGCCTACGGCACCTGGTATTCCCAGGCAGTCTCCCATCCAGGTACTAACCAGGCCCGACCATGCTTAGCATCCAGGATCAGATGAGATCGAGCGCATTCAGGGTGATGAGGCTGTAGGCGATCTTGCACCCTACTTACAACTCTCTTGACAAAAGCCAAGGTGGTCACCTCGGGGAATCGAGAGGAAAAATACAGCAGGTCGCCAAAGCCAACAACATAATGGAAAAAAGCCTACGGCACCTGGTATTCCCAGGCGGTCTCCCATCCAGGTACTAACCAGGCCCGACCCTGCTTAGCATCCGAGATCAGACGAGATCGAGCGCATTCAGGGTGATGTGGCCGTAGGCGATCTTGCACCCTACTTACAACTCTCTTGACAAAAGCCAAGGTGGTCACCTCGGGGAAACGAGAGGAAAAATACAGCAGGTCCCCAAAGCCAACAACATAATGGAAAAAAGCCTACGGCACCTGGTATTCCCAGGCGGTCTCCCATCCAGGTACTAACCAGGCCCGACCCTGCTTAGCATCCGAGATCAGACGATATCGAGTGCATTCAGGGTGATGTGGCCGTAGGCAATCTTGCACGCTACTTACAACTCTCTTGACAAAAGCCAAGGTGGTCACCTCGGGCAAACGAGAGGAAAAATACAGCAGGTCGCCAAAGCCAACAACATAATGGAAAAAAGCCTACGGCACCTGGTATTCCCAGGCGGTTTCCCATCCAGGTACTAACCAGGTCCGACCCTGCTTAGCATCCGAGATCAGACGAGATCGAGCGCATCCAGGGTGATGTGGCCGTAGGCGATCTGGCACCCTACATACAACTCTCTTGACAAAAGCCAAGGTGGTCACCTCGTGCAATCGAGAGGAAAAATACAGCAGGTCGCCAAAGCCAACATCATAATGGAAAAAAGCCTACGGCACCTGGCATTCCCGGGCGGTCTCCCATCCAGGTACTAACCAGGCCCGACCCTGCTTAGCATCCGAGATCAGACGAGATCGAGCGCATTCAGGGTGATGTGGCCGTAGGCAATCTTGCACCCTACTTACAACTCTCTTGACAAAAGCCAAGGTGGTCACCTCGGGCAATCAAGAGGAAAAATACAGCAGGTCGCCAAAGCCAACAACATAATGGAAAAAAGCCTACGGCACCTGGTATTCCCAGGCGGTCTCCCATCCGGGTACTAACCAGGCGCGACCCTGATTAGCATCTGAGATCAGACGAGATCGAGCACATTCAGGATGATGTTGCCGTAGGCGATCTTGCACCCTACTTACACAACTCTCTTGACAAAAGCCAAGGTGGTCACCTCGGGCAATCGAGAGGAAAAATACAGCAGGTCGCCAAAGCCAACAACATAATGGAAAAAAGCCTACGGCACCTGGTATTCGCAGGCGGTCTCCCATCCATGTACTAACCTGGCCCGACCCTGCTTAGCATCCGAGATCAGACAAGATCGAGCGCATTCAGGGTGATGTGGCTGTAGGCTATCTTGCACCCTACTTACAACTCTCTTGACAAAAGCCAAGGTGGTCACCTCGGGCAATCGAGAGGAAAAATACAGCAGGTCGCCAAAGCCAACAACATAATGGAAAAAAACCTACGGCACCTGGTATTCTCAGGCGGTTTCCCATCCAGGTACTAACCAGGCCCGACCCTGCTTAGCATCCGAGATCAGACGAGATCAAGCGCATTTAGGGTGATGTGGCCATAGGCGATCTTGCACCCTACTTACAACTCTCTTGACAAAAGCCAAGGTGGTCACCTCAGGCAATCGAGAGGAAAAATACAGCAGGTCGCCAAAGCCAACAACATAATGGAAAAAAGCCTACGGCATCTGGTATTCCCAGGCGGTCTCCCATCCAGGTACTAACCACACCCGACCCTGCTTAGCATCCGAGATCAGACGAGATCGAACGCATTCAGGGTGATGTGGCCGTAAGCGATCGTGCACCCTACTTACAACTCTTTTGACAAAAGCCAAGGTGGTCACCTCTGGCAATCGAGAGGAAAAATACAGCAGGTCGCCAAAGCCAACAACATAATGGAAAAAAGCCTACGGCACCTGGTATTCCCAGGCGGTCTCCCATCCAGGTACTAACCAGGCCCGACCCTGCTTAGCATCCGAGATCAGACGAGATCGAGCGCATTCAGGGTGATGTGACCGTAGGCGACCTTGCACCCTACTTACAACTCTCTTGACAAAAGCCAAGGTGGTCACCTCGGGCAATCGAGAGGAAAAATACAGCAGGTCGCCAAAGCCAACAACATAATGGAAAAAAGCCTACGGCACCTGGTATTCCCAGGCGGTCTCCCATCCAGGCACTAACCAGGCCCAACCCTGCTTAGCATCCGAGATCAGACGACATCGAGCGCATTCAGGGTGATGTGGCCGTTGGCGATCTTGCACCCTACTTCCAACTCTCTTGACAAAAGCCAAGGTGGTCACCTCGGGCAATCGAGAGGAAAAATATAGCAGGTCGCCAAAACCAACAACATAATGGGAAAAAAGCCTACAGCACCTGGTATTCCCAGGCGGTCTCCCATCTAGGTACTAACCAGGCGCGACCCTGCTTAGCATCCGAGATCAGACGAGATCGAGCGCATTCAGGGTGATGTGGCCATAGGTGATCTTGCACCCTACTTACAACTTTCTTGACAAAAGCCAAGGTGGTCACCTCGGGCAATCGAGAGGAAAAATAAAGCAGGTCGCCAAAGCCAACAACATAATGGAAAAAAGCCTACGGCACCTGGTATTGCCAGGCGGTCTCCCATCCAGGTACTAACCACACCCGACCCTGCTAGCATCCGAGATCAGACGAGATCGAACGCATTCAGGGTGATGTGGCCGTAGGCGATCTTGCACCCTACTTACAACTCTCTTGACAAAAGCCAAGGTGGTCACCTCTGGCAATCGAGAGGAAAAATACAGCAGGTCGCCAAAGCCAACAACATAATGGAAAAAAGCCTACGGCACCTGGTATTCCCAGGCGGTCTCCCATCCAGGTACTAACCAGGCCCGACCATGCTTAGCATCCAGGATCAGATGAGATCGAGCGCATTCAGGATGATGAGGCTGTAGGCGATCTTGCACCCTACTTACAACTCTCTTGACAAAAGCCAAGGTGGTCACCTCGGGCAATCGAGAGGAAAAATACAGCAGGTCGCCAAAGCCAACAACATAATGGAAAAAAGCCTACGGCACCTGGTATTCCCAGGCGGTTTCCCATCCAGGTACTAACCAGGTCCGACCCTGCTTAGCATCCGAGATCAGACGAGATCGAGCGCATCCAGGGTGATGTGGCCGTAGGCGATCTGGCACCCTACATACAACTCTCTTGACAAAAGCCAAGGTGGTCACCTCGTGCAATCGAGAGGAAAAATACAGCAGGTCGCCAAAGCCAACATCATAATGGAAAAAAGCCTACGGCACCACGCATTCCCGGGCGGTCTCCCATCCAGGTACTAACCAGGCCCGACCCTGCTTAGCATCCGAGATCAGACGAGATCGAGTGCATTCAGGGTGATGTGGCCGTAGGCAATCTTGCACCCTACTTACAACTCTCTTGACAAAAGCCAAGGTGGTCACCTCGGGCAATCAAGAGGAAAAATACAGCAGGTCGCCAAAGCCAACAACATAATGGAAAAAAGCCTACGGCACCTGGTATTCCCAGGCGGTCTCCCATCCGGGTACTAACCAGGCGCGACCCTGATTAGCATCTGAGATCAGACGAGATCGAGTGCATTCAGGATGATGTTGCCGTAAGCGATCTTGCACCCTACTTACACAACTCTCTTGACAAAAGCCAAGGTGGTCACCTCGGGCAATCGAGAGGAAAAATACAGCAGGTCGCCAAAGCCAACAACATAATGGAAAAAAGCCTACGGCACCTGGTATTCCCAGGCGGTCTCCCATCCATGTACTAACCTGGCCCGACCCTGCTTAGCATCCGAGATCAGACGAGATCGAGCGCATTCAGGGTGATGTGGCTGTAGGCTATCTTGCACCCTACTTACAACTCTCTTGACAAAAGCCAAGGTGGTCACCTCGGGCAATCGAGAGGAGAAATACAGCAAGTCGCCAAAGCCAACAACATAATGGAAAAAAACCTACGGCACCTGGTATTCTCAGGCGGTTTCCCATCCAGGTACTAACCAGGCCCGACCCTGCTTAGCATCCGAGATCAGACAAGATCAAGCGCATTTAGGGTGATGTGGCCATAGGCGATCTTGCACCCTACTTACAACTCTCTTGACAAAAGCCAAGGTGGTCACCTCAGGCAATCGAGAGGAAAAATACAGCAGGTCGCCAAAGCCAACAACATAATGGAAAAAAGCCTACGGCATCTGGTATTCCCAGGCGGTCTCCCATCCAGGTACTAACCACACCCGACCCTGCTTAGCATCCGAGATCAGACGAGATCGAACGCATTCAGGGTGATGTGGCCGTAAGCGATCTTGCACCCTACTTACAACTCTCTTGACAAAAGCCAAGGTGGTCACCTCGGGCAATCGAGAGGAAAAATACAGCAGGTCGCCAAAGCCAACAACATAATGGAAAAAAGCCTACGGCACCTGGTATTCCCAGGCGGTCTCCCATCCAGGTACTAACCAGGCCCAACCCTGCTTAGCATCCGAGATCAGACGAGATCGAGCGCATTCAGGGTGATGTGGCCGTTGGCGATCTTGCACCCTACTTCCAACTCTCTTGACAAAAGCCAAGGTGGTCACCTCTGACAATCGAGAGGAAAAATACAGCAGGTCGCCAAAGCCAACAACATAATGGAAAAAAGCCTATGGCACCTGATATTCCCAGGCGGTCTCCCATCCAGGTACTAACCAGGGCCGACCATGCTTAGCATCCAGGATCAGATGAGATCGAGCACATTCAGGGTGATGAGGCCGTAGGCGATCTTGCACCCTACTTACAACTCTCTTGACAAAAGCCAAGGTGGTCACCTCGGGCAATCGAGAGGAGAAATACAGCAAGTCGCCAAAGCCAACAACATAATGGAAAAAAACCTACGGCACCTGGTATTCTCAGGCGGTTTCCCATCCAGGTACTAACCAGGCCCGACCCTGCTTAGCATCCGAGATCAGACAAGATCAAGCGCATTTAGGGTGATGTGGCCATAGGCGATCTTGCACCCTACTTACAACTCTCTTGACAAAAGCCAAGGTGGTCACCTCAGGCAATCGAGAGGAAAAATACAGCAGGTCGCCAAAGCCAACAACATAATGGAAAAAAGCCTACGGCATCTGGTATTCCCAGGCGGTCTCCCATCCAGGTACTAACCACACCCGACCCTGCTTAGCATCCGAGATCAGACGAGATCGAACGCATTCAGGGTGATGTGGCCGTAAGCGATCTTGCACCCTACTTACAACTCTCTTGACAAAAGCCAAGGTGGTCACCTCGGGCAATCGAGAGGAAAAATACAGCAGGTCGCCAAAGCCAACAACATAATGGAAAAAAGCCTACGGCACCTGGTATTCCCAGGCGGTCTCCCATCCAGGTACTAACCAGGCCCAACCCTGCTTAGCATCCGAGATCAGACGAGATCGAGCGCATTCAGGGTGATGTGGCCGTTGGCGATCTTGCACCCTACTTCCAACTCTCTTGACAAAAGCCAAGGTGGTCACCTCTGACAATCGAGAGGAAAAATACAGCAGGTCGCCAAAGCCAACAACATAATGGAAAAAAGCCTATGGCACCTGATATTCCCAGGCGGTCTCCCATCCAGGTACTAACCAGGGCCGACCATGCTTAGCATCCAGGATCAGATGAGATCGAGCACATTCAGGGTGATGAGGCCGTAGGCGATCTTGCACCCTACTTACAACTCTCTTGACAAAAGCCAAGGTGGTCACCTCGGGGAATCGAGAGGAAAAATACAGCAGGTCGCCAAAGCCAACAACATAATGGAAAAAAGCCTACGGCACCTGGTATTCCCAGGCGGTCTCCCATCCAGGTACTAACCAGGCCCGACCCTGCTTAGCATCCGAGATCGAGCGCATTCAGGGTGATGTGGCTGTAGGCGATCTTGCACCCTACTTACAACTCTCTTGACAAAAGCCAAGGTGGTCACCTCGGGCAATCGAGAGGAAAAATACAGCAGGTCGCCAAAGCCAACAACATAATGGAAAAAAGCCTACGGCACCTGGTATTCCCAGGCAGTCTCCCATCCAGGTACTAACCAGGCCCGACCATGCTTAGCATCCAGGATCAGATGAGATCGAGCGCATTCAGGGTGATGAGGCTGTAGGCGATCTTGCACCCTACTTACAACTCTCTTGACAAAAGCCAAGGTGGTCACCTCGGGGAATCGAGAGGAAAAATACAGCAGGTCGCCAAAGCCAACAACATAATGGAAAAAAGCCTACGGCACCTGGTATTCCCAGGCGGTCTCCCATCCAGGTACTAACCAGGCCCGACCCTGCTTAGCATCCGAGATCAGACGAGATCGAGCGCATTCAGGGTGATGTGGCCGTAGGCGATCTTGCACCCTACTTACAACTCTCTTGACAAAAGCCAAGGTGGTCACCTCGGGGAAACGAGAGGAAAAATACAGCAGGTCCCCAAAGCCAACAACATAATGGAAAAAAGCCTACGGCACCTGGTATTCCCAGGCGGTCTCCCATCCAGGTACTAACCAGGCCCGACCCTGCTTAGCATCCGAGATCAGACGATATCGAGTGCATTCAGGGTGATGTGGCCGTAGGCAATCTTGCACGCTACTTACAACTCTCTTGACAAAAGCCAAGGTGGTCACCTCGGGCAAACGAGAGGAAAAATACAGCAGGTCGCCAAAGCCAACAACATAATGGAAAAAAGCCTACGGCACCTGGTATTCCCAGGCGGTTTCCCATCCAGGTACTAACCAGGTCCGACCCTGCTTAGCATCCGAGATCAGACGAGATCGAGCGCATCCAGGGTGATGTGGCCGTAGGCGATCTGGCACCCTACATACAACTCTCTTGACAAAAGCCAAGGTGGTCACCTCGTGCAATCGAGAGGAAAAATACAGCAGGTCGCCAAAGCCAACATCATAATGGAAAAAAGCCTACGGCACCTGGCATTCCCGGGCGGTCTCCCATCCAGGTACTAACCAGGCCCGACCCTGCTTAGCATCCGAGATCAGACGAGATCGAGCGCATTCAGGGTGATGTGGCCGTAGGCAATCTTGCACCCTACTTACAACTCTCTTGACAAAAGCCAAGGTGGTCACCTCGGGCAATCAAGAGGAAAAATACAGCAGGTCGCCAAAGCCAACAACATAATGGAAAAAAGCCTACGGCACCTGGTATTCCCAGGCGGTCTCCCATCCGGGTACTAACCAGGCGCGACCCTGATTAGCATCTGAGATCAGACGAGATCGAGCACATTCAGGATGATGTTGCCGTAGGCGATCTTGCACCCTACTTACACAACTCTCTTGACAAAAGCCAAGGTGGTCACCTCGGGCAATCGAGAGGAAAAATACAGCAGGTCGCCAAAGCCAACAACATAATGGAAAAAAGCCTACGGCACCTGGTATTCGCAGGCGGTCTCCCATCCAGGTACTAACCAGGGCCGACCATGCTTAGCATCCAGGATCAGATGAGATCGAGCACATTCAGGGTGATGAGGCCGTAGGCGATCTTGCACCCTACTTACAACTCTCTTGACAAAAGCCAAGGTGGTCACCTCGGGCAATCAAGAGGAAAAATACAGCAGGTCGCCAAAGCCAACAACATAATGGAAAAAAGCCTACGGCACCTGGTATTCCCAGGCGGTCTCCCATCCGGGTACTAACCAGGCGCGACCCTGATTAGCATCTGAGATCAGACGAGATCGAGTGCATTCAGGATGATGTTGCCGTAAGCGATCTTGCACCCTACTTACACAACTCTCTTGACAAAAGCCAAGGTGGTCACCTCGGGCAATCGAGAGGAAAAATACAGCAGGTCGCCAAAGCCAACAACATAATGGAAAAAAGCCTACGGCACCTGGTATTCCCAGGCGGTCTCCCATCCATGTACTAACCTGGCCCGACCCTGCTTAGCATCCGAGATCAGACGAGATCGAGCGCATTCAGGGTGATGTGGCTGTAGGCTATCTTGCACCCTACTTACAACTCTCTTGACAAAAGCCAAGGTGGTCACCTCGGGCAATCGAGAGGAGAAATACAGCAAGTCGCCAAAGCCAACAACATAATGGAAAAAAACCTACGGCACCTGGTATTCTCAGGCGGTTTCCCATCCAGGTACTAACCAGGCCCGACCCTGCTTAGCATCCGAGATCAGACAAGATCAAGCGCATTTAGGGTGATGTGGCCATAGGCGATCTTGCACCCTACTTACAACTCTCTTGACAAAAGCCAAGGTGGTCACCTCAGGCAATCGAGAGGAAAAATACAGCAGGTCGCCAAAGCCAACAACATAATGGAAAAAAGCCTACGGCATCTGGTATTCCCAGGCGGTCTCCCATCCAGGTACTAACCACACCCGACCCTGCTTAGCATCCGAGATCAGACGAGATCGAACGCATTCAGGGTGATGTGGCCGTAAGCGATCTTGCACCCTACTTACAACTCTCTTGACAAAAGCCAAGGTGGTCACCTCGGGCAATCGAGAGGAAAAATACAGCAGGTCGCCAAAGCCAACAACATAATGGAAAAAAGCCTACGGCACCTGGTATTCCCAGGCGGTCTCCCATCCAGGTACTAACCAGGCCCAACCCTGCTTAGCATCCGAGATCAGACGAGATCGAGCGCATTCAGGGTGATGTGGCCGTTGGCGATCTTGCACCCTACTTCCAACTCTCTTGACAAAAGCCAAGGTGGTCACCTCTGACAATCGAGAGGAAAAATACAGCAGGTCGCCAAAGCCAACAACATAATGGAAAAAAGCCTATGGCACCTGATATTCCCAGGCGGTCTCCCATCCAGGTACTAACCAGGGCCGACCATGCTTAGCATCCAGGATCAGATGAGATCGAGCACATTCAGGGTGATGAGGCCGTAGGCGATCTTGCACCCTACTTACAACTCTCTTGACAAAAGCCAAGGTGGTCACCTCGGGGAATCGAGAGGAAAAATACAGCAGGTCGCCAAAGCCAACAACATAATGGAAAAAAGCCTACGGCACCTGGTATTCCCAGGCGGTCTCCCATCCAGGTACTAACCAGGCCCGACCCTGCTTAGCATCCGAGATCGAGCGCATTCAGGGTGATGTGGCTGTAGGCGATCTTGCACCCTACTTACAACTCTCTTGACAAAAGCCAAGGTGGTCACCTCGGGCAATCGAGAGGAAAAATACAGCAGGTCGCCAAAGCCAACAACATAATGGAAAAAAGCCTACGGCACCTGGTATTCCCAGGCAGTCTCCCATCCAGGTACTAACCAGGCCCGACCATGCTTAGCATCCAGGATCAGATGAGATCGAGCGCATTCAGGGTGATGAGGCTGTAGGCGATCTTGCACCCTACTTACAACTCTCTTGACAAAAGCCAAGGTGGTCACCTCGGGGAATCGAGAGGAAAAATACAGCAGGTCGCCAAAGCCAACAACATAATGGAAAAAAGCCTACGGCACCTGGTATTCCCAGGCGGTCTCCCATCCAGGTACTAACCAGGCCCGACCCTGCTTAGCATCCGAGATCAGACGAGATCGAGCGCATTCAGGGTGATGTGGCCGTAGGCGATCTTGCACCCTACTTACAACTCTCTTGACAAAAGCCAAGGTGGTCACCTCGGGGAAACGAGAGGAAAAATACAGCAGGTCCCCAAAGCCAACAACATAATGGAAAAAAGCCTACGGCACCTGGTATTCCCAGGCGGTCTCCCATCCAGGTAC
This sequence comes from Lithobates pipiens, assembly GCF_037356315.1. Lineage (NCBI taxonomy): Eukaryota > Metazoa > Chordata > Amphibia > Anura > Ranidae > Lithobates > Lithobates pipiens. The sequence continues at coordinate 183,200,408 of NW_027507791.1, forward strand.
TAACCAGGCCCGACCCTGCTTAGCATCCGAGATCAGACGATATCGAGTGCATTCAGGGTGATGTGGCCGTAGGCAATCTTGCACGCTACTTACAACTCTCTTGACAAAAGCCAAGGTGGTCACCTCGGGCAAACGAGAGGAAAAATACAGCAGGTCGCCAAAGCCAACAACATAATGGAAAAAAGCCTACGGCACCTGGTATTCCCAGGCGGTTTCCCATCCAGGTACTAACCAGGTCCGACCCTGCTTAGCATCCGAGATCAGACGAGATCGAGCGCATCCAGGGTGATGTGGCCGTAGGCGATCTGGCACCCTACATACAACTCTCTTGACAAAAGCCAAGGTGGTCACCTCGTGCAATCGAGAGGAAAAATACAGCAGGTCGCCAAAGCCAACATCATAATGGAAAAAAGCCTACGGCACCTGGCATTCCCGGGCGGTCTCCCATCCAGGTACTAACCAGGCCCGACCCTGCTTAGCATCCGAGATCAGACGAGATCGAGCGCATTCAGGGTGATGTGGCCGTAGGCAATCTTGCACCCTACTTACAACTCTCTTGACAAAAGCCAAGGTGGTCACCTCGGGCAATCAAGAGGAAAAATACAGCAGGTCGCCAAAGCCAACAACATAATGGAAAAAAGCCTACGGCACCTGGTATTCCCAGGCGGTCTCCCATCCGGGTACTAACCAGGCGCGACCCTGATTAGCATCTGAGATCAGACGAGATCGAGCACATTCAGGATGATGTTGCCGTAGGCGATCTTGCACCCTACTTACACAACTCTCTTGACAAAAGCCAAGGTGGTCACCTCGGGCAATCGAGAGGAAAAATACAGCAGGTCGCCAAAGCCAACAACATAATGGAAAAAAGCCTACGGCACCTGGTATTCGCAGGCGGTCTCCCATCCATGTACTAACCTGGCCCGACCCTGCTTAGCATCCGAGATCAGACAAGATCGAGCGCATTCAGGGTGATGTGGCTGTAGGCTATCTTGCACCCTACTTACAACTCTCTTGACAAAAGCCAAGGTGGTCACCTCGGGCAATCGAGAGGAAAAATACAGCAGGTCGCCAAAGCCAACAACATAATGGAAAAAAACCTACGGCACCTGGTATTCTCAGGCGGTTTCCCATCCAGGTACTAACCAGGCCCGACCCTGCTTAGCATCCGAGATCAGACGAGATCAAGCGCATTTAGGGTGATGTGGCCATAGGCGATCTTGCACCCTACTTACAACTCTCTTGACAAAAGCCAAGGTGGTCACCTCAGGCAATCGAGAGGAAAAATACAGCAGGTCGCCAAAGCCAACAACATAATGGAAAAAAGCCTACGGCATCTGGTATTCCCAGGCGGTCTCCCATCCAGGTACTAACCACACCCGACCCTGCTTAGCATCCGAGATCAGACGAGATCGAACGCATTCAGGGTGATGTGGCCGTAAGCGATCGTGCACCCTACTTACAACTCTTTTGACAAAAGCCAAGGTGGTCACCTCTGGCAATCGAGAGGAAAAATACAGCAGGTCGCCAAAGCCAACAACATAATGGAAAAAAGCCTACGGCACCTGGTATTCCCAGGCGGTCTCCCATCCAGGTACTAACCAGGCCCGACCCTGCTTAGCATCCGAGATCAGACGAGATCGAGCGCATTCAGGGTGATGTGACCGTAGGCGACCTTGCACCCTACTTACAACTCTCTTGACAAAAGCCAAGGTGGTCACCTCGGGCAATCGAGAGGAAAAATACAGCAGGTCGCCAAAGCCAACAACATAATGGAAAAAAGCCTACGGCACCTGGTATTCCCAGGCGGTCTCCCATCCAGGCACTAACCAGGCCCAACCCTGCTTAGCATCCGAGATCAGACGACATCGAGCGCATTCAGGGTGATGTGGCCGTTGGCGATCTTGCACCCTACTTCCAACTCTCTTGACAAAAGCCAAGGTGGTCACCTCGGGCAATCGAGAGGAAAAATATAGCAGGTCGCCAAAACCAACAACATAATGGGAAAAAAGCCTACAGCACCTGGTATTCCCAGGCGGTCTCCCATCTAGGTACTAACCAGGCGCGACCCTGCTTAGCATCCGAGATCAGACGAGATCGAGCGCATTCAGGGTGATGTGGCCATAGGTGATCTTGCACCCTACTTACAACTTTCTTGACAAAAGCCAAGGTGGTCACCTCGGGCAATCGAGAGGAAAAATAAAGCAGGTCGCCAAAGCCAACAACATAATGGAAAAAAGCCTACGGCACCTGGTATTGCCAGGCGGTCTCCCATCCAGGTACTAACCACACCCGACCCTGCTAGCATCCGAGATCAGACGAGATCGAACGCATTCAGGGTGATGTGGCCGTAGGCGATCTTGCACCCTACTTACAACTCTCTTGACAAAAGCCAAGGTGGTCACCTCTGGCAATCGAGAGGAAAAATACAGCAGGTCGCCAAAGCCAACAACATAATGGAAAAAAGCCTACGGCACCTGGTATTCCCAGGCGGTCTCCCATCCAGGTACTAACCAGGCCTGACCCTGCTTAGCATCCGAGATCAGATGAGATCGTGCGCATTCAGGGTGATGTGGCCCTAGGCGATCTTGCACCCTACTTACAACTCTCTTGACAAAAGCCAAGGTGGTCACCTCGGGCAATAGAGAGGAAAAATACAGCAGGTCGCCAACGCCAACAACATAATGGAAAAAAGCCTACGGCACCTGATATTCCCAGGCGGTCTCCCATCCAGGTACTAACCAGGCCCGACCCTGCTTAGCATCCGAGATCAGACGAGATTGAGCGCATTCAGGGTGATGTGACCGTAGGCGACCTTGCACCCTACTTACAACTCTCTTGACAAAAGCCAAGGTGGTCACCTCGGGCAATCGAGAGGAAAAATACAGCAGGTCGCCAAAGCCAACAACATAATGGAAAAAAGCCTACGGCACCTGGTATTCCCAGGCGGTCTCCCATCCAGGTACTAACCAGGCCCAACCCTGCTTAGCATCCGAGATCAGACGAGATCGAGCGCATTCAGGGTGATGTGGCCATAGGCGATCATGCACCCTACTTACAACTCTCTTGACAAAAGCCAAGGTGGTCACCTCGGGCAATCGAGAGGAAAAATACAGCAGGTCGCCAAAGCCAACAACATAATGGAAAAATGCCTACGGCACCTGGTATTGCCAGGCGGTCTCTCTTCCAGATACTAACCAGGCCCGACCCTGCTTAGCATCCGAGATCGAGCGCATTCAGGGTGATGTGGCCATAGGCGATCTTGCACCCTACTTACAACTCTCTTGACAAAAGCCAAGGTGGTCACCTCGGGCAATCGAGAGGAAAAATACAGCAGGTCGCCAAAGCCAACAACATAATGGAAAAAAGCCTACGGCACCTGGTATTCCCAGGCGGTCTCCCATCCAGGTACTAACCAGGCCCGACCCTGCTTAGCATCCGAGATCGAGCGCATTCAGGGTGATGTGGCCATAGGCGATCTTGCACCCTACTTACAACTCTCTTGACAAAAGCCAAGGTGGTCACCTCGGGCAAACGAGAGGAAAAATACAGCAGGTCGCCAAAGCCAACAACATAATGGAAAAAAGCCTACGGCACCTGGTATTCCCAGGCGGTTTCCCATCCAGGTACTAACCAGGTCCGACCCTGCTTAGCATCCGAGATCAGACGAGATCGAGCGCATCCAGGGTGATGTGGCCGTAGGCGATCTGGCACCCTACATACAACTCTCTTGACAAAAGCCAAGGTGGTCACCTCGTGCAATCGAGAGGAAAAATACAGCAGGTCGCCAAAGCCAACATCATAATGGAAAAAAAGCCTACGGCACCTGGCATTCCCGGACGGTCTCCCATCCAGGTACTAACCAGGCCTGACCCTGCTTAGCATCTGAGATCAGACGAGATCGAGCACATTCAGGGTGATGTGGCCGTAGGCAATCTTGCACCCTACTTACAACTCTCTTGACAAAAGCCAAGGTGGTCACCTCGGGCAATCAAGAGGAAAAATACAGCAGGTCGCCAAAGCCAACAACATAATGGAAAAAAGCCTACGGCACCTGGTATTCCCAGGCGGTCTCCCATCCGGGTACTAACCAGGCGCGACCCTGATTAGCATCTGAGATCAGACGAGATCGAGCACATTCAGGATGATGTTGCCGTAGGCGATCTTGCACCCTACTTACACAACTCTCTTGACAAAAGCCAAGGTGGTCACCTCGGGCAATCGAGAGGAAAAATACAGCAGGTCGCCAAAGCCAACAACATAATGGAAAAAAGCCTACAGCACCTGGTATTCCCAGGCGGTCTCCCATCCATGTACTAACCTGGCCCGACCCTGCTTAGCATCCGAGATCAGACGAGATCGAGCGCATTCAGGGTGATGTGGCTGTAGGCTATCTTGCACCCTACTTACAACTCTCTTGACAAAAGCCAAGGTGGTCACCTCGGGCAATCGAGAGGAAAAATACAGCAGGTCGCCAAAGCCAACAACATAATGGAAAAAAACCTATGGCACCTGGTATTCTCAGGCGGTTTCCCATCCAGGTACTAACCAGGCCCGACCCTGCTTAGCATCCGAGATCAGACGAGATCAAGCGCATTTAGGGTGATGTGGCCATAGGTGATCTTGCACCCTACTTACAACTCTCTTGACAAAAGCCAAGGTGGTCACCTCAGGCAATCGAGAGGAAAAATACAGCAGGTCGCCAAAGCCAACAACATAATGGAAAAAAGCCTACGGCACCTGGTATTCCCAGGCGGTCCCCCATCCAGGTACTAACCACACCCGACCCTGCTTAGCATCCGAGATCAGACGAGATCGAACGCATTCAGGGTGATGTGGCCGTAAGCGATCTTGCACCCTACTTACAACTCTTTTGACAAAAGCCAAGGTGGTCACCTCTGGCAATCGAGAGGAAAAATACAGCAGGTCGCCAAAGCCAACAACATAATGGAAAAAAGCCTACGGCACCTGGTATTCCCAGGCGGTCTCCCATCCAGGTACTAACCAGGCCCGACTCTGCTTAGCATCCGAGATCAGACGAGATCGAGCGCATTCAGGGTGATGTGGCTGTAGGCCATCTTGCACCCTACTTCCAACTCTCTTGACAAAAGCCAAGGTGGTCACCTCGGGCAATCGAGAGGAAAAATATAGCAGGTCGCCAAAACCAACAACATAATGGGAAAAAAGCCTACAGCAGCTGGTATTCCCAGGCGGTCTCCCATCTAGGTACTAACCAGGCGCGACCCTGCTTAGCATCCGAGATCAGACGAGATCGAGCGCATTCAGGGTGATGTGGCCATAGGCGATCTTGCACCCTACTTACAACTTTCTTGACAAAAGCCAAGGTGGTCACCTCGGGCAATCGAGAGGAAAAATAAAGCAGGTCGCCAAAGCCAACAACATAATGGAAAAAAGCCTACGGCACCTGGTATTGCCAGGCGGTCTCCCATCCAGGTACTAACCACACCCGACCCTGCTTAGCATCCGAGATCAGACGAGATCGAACGCATTCAGGGTGATGTGGCCGTAGGCGATCTTGCACCCTACTTACAACTCTCTTGACAAAAGCCAAGGTGGTCACCTCTGGCAATCGAGAGGAAAAATACAGCAGGTCGCCAAAGCCAACAACATAATGGAAAAAAGCCTACGGCACCTGGTATTTCCAGGCGGTCTCCCATCCAGGTACTAACCAGGCCCGACCCTGCTTAGCATCCGAGATCAGATGAGATCGTGCGCATTCAGGGTGATGTGGCCCTAGGCGATCTTGCACCCTACTTACAACTCTCTTGACAAAAGCCAAGGTGGTCACCTCGGGCAATAGAGAGGAAAAATACAGCAGGTCGCCAACGCCAACAACATAATGGAAAAAAGCCTACGGCACCTGATATTCCCAGGCGGTCTCCCATCCAGGTACTAACCAGGCCCGACCCTGCTTAGCATCCGAGATCAGATGAGATCGTGCGCATTCAGGGTGATGTGACCGTAGGCGACCTTGCACCCTACTTACAACTCTCTTGACAAAAGCCAAGGTGGTCACCTCGGGCAATCGAGAGGAAAAATACAGCAGGTCGCCAAAGCCAACAACATAATGGAAAAAAGCCTACGGCACCTGGTATTCCCAGGCGGTCTCCCATCCAGGTACTAACCAGGCCCAACCCTGCTTAGCATCCGAGATCAGACGAGATCGAGCGCATTCAGGGTGATGTGGCCATAGGCGATCATGCACCCTACTTACAACTCTCTTGACAAAAGCCAAGGTGGTCACCTCGGGCAATAGAGAGGAAAAATACAGCAGGTCGCCAACGCAAACAACATAATGGAAAAAAGCCTACGGCACCTGATATTCCCAGGCGGTCTCCCATCCAGGTACTAACCAGGCCCGACCCTGCTTAGCATCCGAGATCAGACGAGATCGAGCGCATTCAGGGTGATGTAGCCATAGGCAAGCTTGCACCCTACTTCCAACTCTCTTGACAAAAGCCAAGGTGGTCACCTCGGGCAATCAAGAGGAAAAATATAGCAGGTCGCCAAAGCCAACAACATAATGGAAAAAAAGCCTACAGCACCTGGTATTCCCAGGCGGTCTCCCATCTAGGTACTAACCAGTCGCGACCCTGCTTAGCATCCGAGATCAGACGAGATCGAGCGCATTCAGGGTGATGTGGCCATAGGCGATCATGCACCCTACTTACAACTCTCTTGAAAAAAGCCAAGGTGGTCACCTCGGGCAATCGAGAGGAAAAATACAGCAGGTCGCCAAAGCCAACAACATAATGGAAAAAAGCCTACGGCACCTGGTATTGCCAGGCGGTCTCCCTTCCAGATACTAACCAGGCCCGACCCTGCTTAGCATCCGAGATCGAGCGCATTCAGGGTGATGTGGCCATAGGCGATCTTGCACCCTACTTACAACTCTCTTGACAAAAGCCAAGGTGGTCACCTCGGGCAATCGAGAGGAAAAATACAGCAGGTCGCCAAAGCCAACAACATAATGGAAAAAAGCCTATGGCACCTGGTATTCCCAGGCGGTCTCCCATTCAGGTACTAACCAGGCACGACCCTGCTTAGCATCCGAGATCAGACGAGATTGAGCGCATTCAGGGTGATGTGACCGTAGGCGACCTTGCACCCTACTTACAACTCTCTTGACAAAAGCCAAGGTGGTCACCTCGGGCAATCGAGAGGAAAAATACAGCAGGTCGCCAAAGCCAACAACATAATGGAAAAAAGCCTACGGCACCTGGTATTCCCAGGCGGTCTCCCATCCAGGTACTAACCAGGCCCAACCCTGCTTAGCATCCGAGATCAGACGAGATCGAGCGCATTCAGGGTGATGTGGCCATAGGCGATCATGCACCCTACTTACAACTCTCTTGACAAAAGCCAAGGTGGTCACCTCGGGCAATCGAGAGGAAAAATACAGCAGGTCGCCAAAGCCAACAACATAATGGAAAAATGGCTACGGCACCTGGTATTGCCAGGCGGTCTCTCTTCCAGATACTAATCAGGCCCGACCCTGCTTAGCATCCGAGATCGAGCGCATTCAGGGTGATGTGGCCATAGGCGATCTTGCACCCTACTTACAACTCTCTTGACAAAAGCCAAGGTGGTCACCTCGGGCAATCGAGAGGAAAAATACAGCAGGTCGCCAAAGCCAACAACATAATGGAAAAAAGCCTACGGCACCTGGTATTCCCAGGCGGTCTCCCATCCAGGTACTAACCAGGCCCGACCCTGCTTAGCATCCGAGATCGAGCGCATTCAGGGTGATGTGGCCATAGGCGATCTTGCACCCTACTTACAACTCTCTTGACAAAAGCCAAGGTGGTCACCTCGGGCAAACGAGAGGAAAAATACAGCAGGTCGCCAAAGCCAACAACATAATGGAAAAAAGCCTACGGCACCTGGTATTCCCAGGCGGTTTCCCATCCAGGTACTAACCAGGTCCGACCCTGCTTAGCATCCGAGATCAGACGAGATCGAGCGCATCCAGGGTGATGTGGCCGTAGGCGATCTGGCACCCTACATACAACTCTCTTGACAAAAGCCAAGGTGGTCACCTCGTGCAATCGAGAGGAAAAATACAGCAGGTCGCCAAAGCCAACATCATAATGGAAAAAAGCCTACGGCACCTGGCATTCCCGGGCGGTCTCCCATCCAGGTACTAACCAGGCCTGACCCTGCTTAGCATCTGAGATCAGACGAGATCGAGCACATTCAGGGTGATGTGGCCGTAGGCAATCTTGCACCCTACTTACAACTCTCTTGACAAAAGCCAAGGTGGTCACCTCGGGCAATCAAGAGGAAAAATACAGCAGGTCGCCAAAGCCAACAACATAATGGAAAAAAGCCTACGGCACCTGGTATTCCCAGGCGGTCTCCCATCCGGGTACTAACCAGGCGCGACCCTGATTAGCATCTGAGATCAGACGAGATCGAGCACATTCAGGATGATGTTGCCGTAGGCGATCTTGCACCCTACTTACACAACTCTCTTGACAAAAGCCAAGGTGGTCACCTCGGGCAATCGAGAGGAAAAATACAGCAGGTCGCCAAAGCCAACAACATAATGGAAAAAAGCCTACGGCACCTGGTATTCCCAGGCGGTCTCCCATCCATGTACTAACCTGGCCCGACCCTGCTTAGCATCCGAGATCAGACGAGATCGAGCGCATTCAGGGTGATGTGGCTGTAGGCTATCTTGCACCCTACTTACAACTCTCTTGACAAAAGCCAAGGTGGTCACCTCGGGCAATCGAGAGGAAAAATACAGCAGGTCGCCAAAGCCAACAACATAATGGAAAAAAACCTATGGCACCTGGTATTCTCAGGCGGTTTCCCATCCAGGTACTAACCAGGCCCGACCCTGCTTAGCATCCGAGATCAGACGAGATCAAGCGCATTTAGGGTGATGTGGCCATAGGCGATCTTGCACCCTACTTACAACTCTCTTGACAAAAGCCAAGGTGGTCACCTCAGGCAATCGAGAGGAAAAATACAGCAGGTCGCCAAAGCCAACAACATAATGGAAAAAAGCCTACGGCACCTGGTATTCCCAGGCGGTCCCCCATCCAGGTACTAACCACACCCGACCCTGCTTAGCATCCGAGATCAGACGAGATCGAACGCATTCAGGGTGATGTGGCCGTAAGCGATCTTGCACCCTACTTACAACTCTTTTGACAAAAGCCAAGGTGGTCACCTCTGGCAATCGAGAGGAAAAATACAGCAGGTCGCCAAAGCCAACAACATAATGGAAAAAAGCCTACGGCACCTGGTATTCCCAGGCGGTCTCCCATCCAGGTACTAACCAGGCCCGACTCTGCTTAGCATCCGAGATCAGACGAGATCGAGCGCATTCAGGGTGATGTGACCGTAGGCGACCTTGCACCCTACTTACAACTCTCTTGACAAAAGCCAAGGTGGTCACCTCGGGCAATCGAGAGGAAAAATACAGCAGGTCGCCAAAGCCAACAACATAATGGAAAAAAGCCTACGGCACCTGGTATTCCCAGGCGGTCTCCCATCAAGGTACTAACCAGGCCCAACCCTGCTTAGCATCCGAGATCAAACGAGATCGAGCGCATTCAGGGTGATGTGGCCGTAGGCCATCTTGCACCCTACTTCCAACTCTCTTGACAAAAGCCAAGGTGGTCACCTCGGGCAATCGAGAGGAAAAATATAGCAGGTCGCCAAAACCAACAACATAATGGGAAAAAAGCCTACAGCACCTGGTATTCCCAGGCGGTCTCCCATCTAGGTACTAACCAGGCGCGACCCTGCTTAGCATCCGAGATCAGACGAGATCGAGCGCATTCAGGGTGATGTGGCCATAGGCGATCTTGCACCCTACTTACAACTTTCTTGACAAAAGCCAAGGTGGTCACCTCGGGCAATCGAGAGGAAAAATAAAGCAGGTCGCCAAAGCCAACAACATAATGGAAAAAAGCCTACGGCACCTGGTATTGCCAGGCGGTCTCCCATCCAGGTACTAACCACACCCGACCCTGCTTAGCATCCGAGATCAGACGAGATCGAACGCATTCAGGGTGATGTGGCCGTAGGCGATCTTGCCCCCTACTTACAACTCTCTTGACAAAAGCCAAGGTGGTCACCTCTGGCAATCGAGAGGAAATATACAGCAGGTCGCCAAAGCCAACAACATAATGGAAAAAAGCCTACGGCACCTGGTATTTCCAGGCGGTCTCCCATCCAGGTACTAACCAGGCCCGACCCTGCTTAGCATCCGAGATCAGATGAGATCGTGCGCATTCAGGGTGATGTGGCCCTAGGCGATCTTGCACCCTACTTACAACTCTCTTGACAAAAGCCAAGGTGGTCACCTCGGGCAATAGAGAGGAAAAATACAGCAGGTCGCCAACGCCAACAACATAATGGAAAAAAGCCTACGGCACCTGATATTCCCAGGCGGTCTCCCATCCAGGTACTAACCAGGCCCGACCCTGCTTAGCATCCGAGATCAGATGAGATCGTGCGCATTCAGGGTGATGTGACCGTAGGCGACCTTGCACCCTACTTACAACTCTCTTGACAAAAGCCAAGGTGGTCACCTCGGGCAATCGAGAGGAAAAATACAGCAGGTCGCCAAAGCCAACAACATAATGGAAAAAAGCCTACGGCACCTGGTATTCCCAGGCGGTCTCCCATCCAGGTACTAACCAGGCCCAACCCTGCTTAGCATCCGAGATCAGACGAGATCGAGCGCATTCAGGGTGATGTGGCCATAGGCGATCATGCACCCTACTTACAACTCTCTTGACAAAAGCCAAGGTGGTCACCTCGGGCAATAGAGAGGAAAAATACAGCAGGTCGCCAACGCAAACAACATAATGGAAAAATGCCTACGGCACCTGATATTCCCAGGCGGTCTCCCATCCAGGTACTAACCAGGCCCGACCCTGCTTAGCATCCGAGATCAGACGAGATCGAGCGCATTCAGGGTGATGTAGCCGTAGGCAATCTTGCACCCTACTTCCAACTCTCTTGACAAAAGCCAAGGTGGTCACCTCGGGCAATCGAGAGGAAAAATATAGCAGGTCGCCAAAGCCAACAACATAATGGGAAAAAAGCCTAGAGCACCTGGTATTCCCAGGCGGTCTCCCATCTAGGTACTAACCAGTCGCGACCCTGCTTAGCATCCGAGATCAGACGAGATCGAGCGCATTCAGGGTGATGTGGCCATAGGCGATCATGCACCCTACTTACAACTCTCTTGACAAAAGCCAAGGTGGTCACCTCGGGCAATCAAGAGGAAAAATACAGCAGGTCGCCAAAGCCAACAACATAATGGAAAAAAGCCTACGGCACCTGGTATTGCCAGGCGGTCTCCCTTCCAGATACTAACCAGGCCCAACCCTGCTTAGCATCCGAGATCGAGCGCATTCAGGGTGATGTGGCCATAGGCGATCTTGCACCCTACTTACAACTCTCTTGACAAAAGCCAAGGTGGTCACCTCGGGCAATCGAGAGGAAAAATACAGCAGGTCGCCAAAGCCAACAACATAATGGAAAAAAGCCTATGGCACCTGGTATTCCCAGGCGGTCTCCCATTCAGGTACTAACCAGGCACGACCCTGCTTAGCATCCGAGATCAGACGAGATCGTGCGCATTCAGGGTGATGTGGCCGTAGGCGATCTTGTACCCTACTTACAACTCTCTTGACAAAAGACAAGGTGGTCACCTCGGGCCATCGAGAGGAAAAATACAGCAGGTCGCCAAAGCCAACAACATAATGGAAAAATGCCTAGGTCACCTGGTATTCCCAGGTGGTCTCCCATCCAGGTACTAACCAGGCGCGACCCTGCTTAGCATCCGAGATCAGACGAGATCGTGCGCATTCAGGGTGATGTGGCCGTAGGCGATCTTGTACCCTACTTACAACTCTCTTGACAAAAGACAAGGTGGTCACCTCGGGCCATCGAGAGGAAAAATACAACAGGTCGCCAAAGCCAACAACATAATGGGAAAAAAGCCTACAGCACCTGGTATTCCCAGGCGGTCTCCCATCTAGGTACTAACCAGGCGCGACCCTGCTTAGCATCCGAGATCAGACGAGATCGAGCGCATTCAGGGTGATGTGGCCATAGGCGATCTTACACCCTACGTACAACTCTCTTGACAAAAGCCAAGGTGGTCACCTCGGGCAATCGAGAGGAAAAATACAGCAGGTCGCCAAAGCCAACAACATAATGGAAAAAAGCTTACAACACCTGGTATTCCCAGGCGGTCTCCCTTCCAGATACTAACCAGGCCCGACCCTGCTTAGCATCCGAGATCGAGCGCATTCAGGGTGATGTGGCCGTAGGCGATCTTGCACCCTACTTACAACTCTCTTGACAAAAGCCAAGGTGGTCACCTTGGGCAATTGAGAGGAAAAATACAGCAGGTCGCCAAAGCCAACAACATAATGGAAAAAAGCCTACGGCACCTGGGGTTCCCAGGCGGTCTCCCATCCAGGTACTAACCAGGCCCGACCCTGCTTAGCATCCGAGATCAGACGAGATCGAGCGCATTCAGGGTGATGTGGCCGTAGCCGATCTTGCACCCTACTTACAACTCTCTTGACAAAAGCCAAGGTGGTCACCTCGGGCAATGGAGAGGAAAAATACAGCAGGTCGCCAAAACCAACAACATAATGGGAAAAAAGCCTACAGCACCTGGTATTCCCAGGCGGTCTCCCATCTAGGTACTAACCAGGCGCGACCCTGCTTAGCATCCGAGATCAGACGAGATCGAGCGCATTCAGGGTGATGTCGCCATAGGCGATCTTGCACCCTACTTACAACTCTCTTGACAAAAGCCAAGGTGGTCACCTCTGGCAATCGAGAGGAAAAATACAGCAGGTCGCCAAAGCCAACAACATAATGGAAAAAAGCCTACGGCACCTGGTATTCCCAGGCGGTCTCCCATCCAGGTACTAACCAGGCCCGACCCTGCTTAGCATCCGAGATCAGATGAGATCGTGCGCATTCAGGGTGCTGTGACCCTAGGCGATCTTGTACCCTACTTACAACTCTCTTGACAAAAGCCAAGGTGGTCACCTCGGGCAATAGAGAGGAAAAATACAGCAGGTCGCCAACGCCAACAACATAATGGAAAAAAGCCTACGGCACCTGATATTCCCAGGCGGTCTCCCATCCAGGTACTAACCAGGCCCGACCCTGCTTAGCATCCGAGATCAGACGAGATCGAGCGCATTCAGGGTGATGTGACCGTAGGCGACCTTGCACCCTACTTACAACTCTCTTGACAAAAGCCAAGGTGGTCACCTCGGGCAATCGAGAGGAAAAATACAGCAGGTCGCCAAAGCCAACAACATAATGGAAAAAAGCCTACGGCACCTGGTATTCCCAGGCGGTCTCCCATCCAGGTACTAACCAGGCCCAACCCTGCTTAGCATCCGAGATCAGACGAGATCGAGCGCATTCAGGGTGATGTAGCCGTAGGCAATCTTGCACCCTACTTCCAACTCTCTTGACAAAAGCCAAGGTGGTCACCTCGGGCAATCGAGAGGAAAAATATAGCAGGTCGCCAAAGCCAACAACATAATGGGAAAAAAGCCTACAGCACCTGGTATTCCCAGGCGATCTCCCATCTAGGTACTAACCAGGCACGACCCTGCTTAGCATCCGAGATCAGACGAGATCGAGCGCATTCAGGGTGATGTGGCCATAGGCGATCATGCACCCTACTTACAACTCTCTTGACAAAAGCCAAGGTGGTCACCTCGGGCAATCGAGAGGAAAAATACAGCAGGTCGCCAAAGCCAACAACATAATGGAAAAAAGCCTACGGCACCTGGTATTGCCAGGCGGTCTCCCTTCCAGATACTAACCAGGCCCGACCCTGCTTAGCATCCGAGATCGAGCGCATTCAGGGTGATGTGGCCATAGGTGATCTTGCACCCTACTTACAACTCTCTTGACAAAAGCCAAGGTGGTCACCTCGGGCAATCGAGAGGAAAAATACAGCAGGTCGCCAAAGCCAACAACATAATGGAAAAAAGCCTACGGCACCTGGTATTCCCAGGCGGTCTCCCATTCAGGTACTAACCAGGCCCGACCCTGCTTAGCATCCGAGATCAGACGAGATCGTGCGCATTCAGGGTGATGCGGCCGTAGGCGATCTTGTACCCTACTTACAACTCTCTTGACAAAAGACAAGGTGGTCACCTCGGGCCATCGAGAGGAAAAATACAGCAGGTCGCCAAAGCCAACAACATAATGGAAAAATGCCTAGGTCACCTGGTATTCCCAGGTGGTCTCCCATCCAGGTACTAACCAGGCCCGACCCTGCTTAGCATCCGAGATCAGACGAGATCGAGCGCATTCAGGGTGATGTGGCCGTAGGCGATCTTGAACCCTACTTACAACTCTCTTGACAAAAGCCAAGGTGGTCACCTCGGGCAATCGAGAGGAAAAATACAGCAGGTCGCCAAAGCCAACAACATAATGGGAAAAAAGCCTACAGCACCTGGTATTCCCAGGCGGTCTCCCATCTAGGTACTAACCAGGCGCGACCCTGCTTAGCATCCGAGATCAGACGAGATCGAGCGCATTCAGGGTGATGTGGCCATAGGCGATCTTGCACCCTACGTACAACTCTCTTGACAAAAGCCAAGGTGGTCACCTCGGGCAATCGAGAGGAAAAATACAGCAGGTCGCCAAAGCCAACAACATAATGGAAAAAAGCTTACAACACCTGGTATTCCCAGGCGGTCTCCCTTCCAGATACTAACCAGGCCCGACCCTGCTTAGCATCCGAGATCGAGCGCATTCAGGGTGATGTGGCCGTAGGCGATCTTGCACCCTACTTACAACTCTCTTGACAAAAGCCAAGGTGGTCACCTTGGGCAATCGAGAGGAAAAATACAGCAGGTCGCCAAAGCCAACAACATAATGGAAAAAAGCCTACGGCACCTGGGGTTCCCAGGCGGTCTCCCATCCAGGTACTAACCAGGCCCGACCCTGCTTAGCATCCGAGATCAGACGAGATCGAGCGCATTCAGGGTGATGTGGCCGTAGCCGATCTTGCACCCTACTTACAACTCTCTTGACAAAAGCCAAGGTGGTCACCTCGGGCAATGGAGAGGAAAAATACAGCAGGTCGCCAAAGCCAACAACATAATGGAAAAAAGCCTACGGCACCAGGTATTCCCAGGCGGTCTCCCATCCAGGTACTAACCAGGCCCGACCCTGCTTAGCATCCGAGATCAGACAAGATCGAGCGCATTCAGGGTGATGTGGCCGTAGGCGATCTTGCACCCTACTTACAACTCTCTTGACAAAAGCCAAGGTGGTCACCTCGGGCAATCGAGAGGAAAAATACAGCAGGTCGCCAAAGCCAACAACATAATGGAAAGAAGCCTACGGCACCTGGTATTCCCAGGCGGTCTCCCATCCAGGTACTAACCAGGGCCGACCCTGCTTAGCATCCGAGATCAGATGAGATCGTGCGCATTCAGGGTGATGTGGCCCTAGGCGATCTTGCATCCTACTTACAACTCTCTTGACAAAAGCCAAGGTGGTCACCTCTGGCAATCGAGAGGAAAAATACAGCAGGTCGCCAAAGCCAACAACATAATGGAAAAAAGCCTACGGCACCTGGTATTCCCAGGCGGTCTGCCATCCAGGTACTAACCAGGCCCGACCTTGCTTAGCATCCGAGATCAGATGAGATCGTGCGCATTCAGGGTGATGTGGCCCTAGGCGATCTTGCACCCTACTTACAACTCTCTTGACAAAAGCCAAGGTGGTCACCTCGGGGAATCGAGAGGAAAAATACAGCAGGTCGCCAAAGCCAACAACATAATGGAAAAAAGCCTACGGCACCTGGTATTCCCAGGCGGTCTCCCATCCAGGTACTAACCAGGCCCGACTCTGTTTAGCATCCGAGATCAGACGAGATCGAGCGCATTCAGGGTGATGTGGCCGTAGGCGATCTTGCACCCTACTTACAACTCTCTTGACAAAAGCCAAGGTGGTCACCTCGGGGAATCGAGAGGAAAAATACAGCAGGTCGCCAAAGCCAACAACATAATGGAAAAAAGCCTACGGCACCTGGTATTCCCAGGCGGTCTCCCATCCAGGTACTAACCAGGCCCGACCCTGCTTAGCATCCGAGATCAGACGAGCTCGAGTGCATTCAGGGTGATGTGGCCGTAGGCAATCTTGCACCCTACTTACAACTCTCTTGACAAAAGCCAAGGTGGTCACCTCGGGCAAACGAGAGGAAAAATACAGCAGGTCGCCAAAGCCAACAACATAATGGAAAAAAGCCTACGGCACCTGGTATTCCCAGGCGGTCTCCCATCCAGGTACTAACCAGGTCCGACCCTGCTTAGCATCCGAGATCAGACGAGATCGAGCGCATCCAGGGTGATGTGGCCGTAGGCGATCTGGCACCCTACATACAACTCTCTTGACAAAAGCCAAGGTGGTCACCACGGGAAATCGAGAGGAAAAATACAGCAGGTCGCCAAAGCCAACATCATAATGGAAAAAAGCCTAAGGCACCTGGCATTTCCGGGCGGTCTCCCATCCAGGTACTAACCAGGCCCGACCCTGCTTAGCATCCGAGATCAGACGAGATCAAGCGCATTCAGGGTGATGTGGCCGTAGGCGATCTTGCACCCTACTTACAACTCTCTTGACAAAAGCCAAGGTGGTCACCTCGGGGAATCGAGAGGAAAAATACAGCAGGTCGCCAAAGCCAACAACATAATGGAAAAAAGCCTACGGCACCTGGTATTCCCAGGCGGTCTCCCATCCAGGTACTAACCAGGCCCGACTCTGTTTAGCATCCGAGATCAGACGAGATCGAGCGCATTCAGGGTGATGTGGCCGTAGGCGATCTTGCACCCTACTTACAACTCTCTTGACAAAAGCCAAGGTGGTCACCTCAGGCAATCGAGAGGAAAAATACAGCAGGTCGCCAAAGCCAACAACATAATGGAAAAAAGCCTACGGCACCTGGTATTCCCAGGCGGTCCCCCATCCAGGTACTAACCACACCCGACCCTGCTTAGCATCCGAGATCAGACGAGATCGAACGCATTCAGGGTGATGTGGCCGTAAGCGATCTTGCACCCTACTTACAACTCTTTTGACAAAAGCCAAGGTGGTCACCTCTGGCAATCGAGAGGAAAAATACAGCAGGTCGCCAAAGCCAACAACATAATGGAAAAAAGCCTACGGCACCTGGTATTCCCAGGCGGTCTCCCATCCAGGTACTAACCAGGCCCGACTCTGCTTAGCATCCGAGATCAGACGAGATCGAGCGCATTCAGGGTGATGTGACCGTAGGCGACCTTGCACCCTACTTACAACTCTCTTGACAAAAGCCAAGGTGGTCACCTCGGGCAATCGAGAGGAAAAATACAGCAGGTCGCCAAAGCCAACAACATAATGGAAAAAAGCCTACGGCACCTGGTATTCCCAGGCGGTCTCCCATCAAGGTACTAACCAGGCCCAACCCTGCTTAGCATCCGAGATCAAACGAGATCGAGCGCATTCAGGGTGATGTGGCCGTAGGCCATCTTGCACCCTACTTCCAACTCTCTTGACAAAAGCCAAGGTGGTCACCTCGGGCAATCGAGAGGAAAAATATAGCAGGTCGCCAAAACCAACAACATAATGGGAAAAAAGCCTACAGCACCTGGTATTCCCAGGCGGTCTCCCATCTAGGTACTAACCAGGCGCGACCCTGCTTAGCATCCGAGATCAGACGAGATCGAGCGCATTCAGGGTGATGTGGCCATAGGCGATCTTGCACCCTACTTACAACTTTCTTGACAAAAGCCAAGGTGGTCACCTCGGGCAATCGAGAGGAAAAATAAAGCAGGTCGCCAAAGCCAACAACATAATGGAAAAAAGCCTACGGCACCTGGTATTGCCAGGCGGTCTCCCATCCAGGTACTAACCACACCCGACCCTGCTTAGCATCCGAGATCAGACGAGATCGAACGCATTCAGGGTGATGTGGCCGTAGGCGATCTTGCCCCCTACTTACAACTCTCTTGACAAAAGCCAAGGTGGTCACCTCTGGCAATCGAGAGGAAAAATACAGCAGGTCGCCAAAGCCAACAACATAATGGAAAAAAGCCTACGGCACCTGGTATTTCCAGGCGGTCTCCCATCCAGGTACTAACCAGGCCCGACCCTGCTTAGCATCCGAGATCAGATGAGATCGTGCGCATTCAGGGTGATGTGGCCCTAGGCGATCTTGCACCCTACTTACAACTCTCTTGACAAAAGCCAAGGTGGTCACCTCGGGCAATAGAGAGGAAAAATACAGCAGGTCGCCAACGCCAACAACATAATGGAAAAAAGCCTACGGCACCTGATATTCCCAGGCGGTCTCCCATCCAGGTACTAACCAGGCCCGACCCTGCTTAGCATCCGAGATCAGATGAGATCGTGCGCATTCAGGGTGATGTGACCGTAGGCGACCTTGCACCCTACTTACAACTCTCTTGACAAAAGCCAAGGTGGTCACCTCGGGCAATCGAGAGGAAAAATACAGCAGGTCGCCAAAGCCAACAACATAATGGAAAAAAGCCTACGGCACCTGGTATTCCCAGGCGGTCTCCCATCCAGGTACTAACCAGGCCCAACCCTGCTTAGCATCCGAGATCAGACGAGATCGAGCGCATTCAGGGTGATGTGGCCATAGGCGATCATGCACCCTACTTACAACTCTCTTGACAAAAGCCAAGGTGGTCACCTCGGGCAATAGAGAGGAAAAATACAGCAGGTCGCCAACGCCAACAACATAATGGGAAAAAAGCCTAGAGCACCTGGTATTCCCAGGCGGTCTCCCATCTAGGTACTAACCAGTCGCGACCCTGCTTAGCATCCGAGATCAGACGAGATCGAGCGCATTCAGGGTGATGTGGCCATAGGCGATCATGCACCCTACTTACAACTCTCTTGACAAAAGCCAAGGTGGTCACCTCGGGCAATCAAGAGGAAAAATACAGCAGGTCGCCAAAGCCAACAACATAATGGAAAAAAGCCTACGGCACCTGGTATTGCCAGGCGGTCTCCCTTCCAGATACTAACCAGGCCCAACCCTGCTTAGCATCCGAGATCGAGCGCATTCAGGGTGATGTGGCCATAGGCGATCTTGCACCCTACTTACAACTCTCTTGACAAAAGCCAAGGTGGTCACCTCGGGCAATCGAGAGGAAAAATACAGCAGGTCGCCAAAGCCAACAACATAATGGAAAAAAGCCTATGGCACCTGGTATTCCCAGGCGGTCTCCCATTCAGGTACTAACCAGGCACGACCCTGCTTAGCATCCGAGATCAGACGAGATCGTGCGCATTCAGGGTGATGTGGCCGTAGGCGATCTTGTACCCTACTTACAACTCTCTTGACAAAAGACAAGGTGGTCACCTCGGGCCATCGAGAGGAAAAATACAGCAGGTCGCCAAAGCCAACAACATAATGGAAAAATGCCTAGGTCACCTGGTATTCCCAGGTGGTCTCCCATCCAGGTACTAACCAGGCGCGACCCTGCTTAGCATCCGAGATCAGACGAGATCGTGCGCATTCAGGGTGATGTGGCCGTAGGCGATCTTGTACCCTACTTACAACTCTCTTGACAAAAGACAAGGTGGTCACCTCGGGCCATCGAGAGGAAAAATACAACAGGTCGCCAAAGCCAACAACATAATGGGAAAAAAGCCTACAGCACCTGGTATTCCCAGGCGGTCTCCCATCTAGGTACTAACCAGGCGCGACCCTGCTTAGCATCCGAGATCAGACGAGATCGAGCGCATTCAGGGTGATGTGGCCATAGGCGATCTTACACCCTACGTACAACTCTCTTGACAAAAGCCAAGGTGGTCACCTCGGGCAATCGAGAGGAAAAATACAGCAGGTCGCCAAAGCCAACAACATAATGGAAAAAAGCTTACAACACCTGGTATTCCCAGGCGGTCTCCCTTCCAGATACTAACCAGGCCCGACCCTGCTTAGCATCCGAGATCGAGCGCATTCAGGGTGATGTGGCCGTAGGCGATCTTGCACCCTACTTACAACTCTCTTGACAAAAGCCAAGGTGGTCACCTTGGGCAATTGAGAGGAAAAATACAGCAGGTCGCCAAAGCCAACAACATAATGGAAAAAAGCCTACGGCACCTGGGGTTCCCAGGCGGTCTCCCATCCAGGTACTAACCAGGCCCGACCCTGCTTAGCATCCGAGATCAGACGAGATCGAGCGCATTCAGGGTGATGTGGCCGTAGCCGATCTTGCACCCTACTTACAACTCTCTTGACAAAAGCCAAGGTGGTCACCTCGGGCAATGGAG
This sequence comes from Lithobates pipiens, assembly GCF_037356315.1. Classification (NCBI taxonomy): domain Eukaryota; kingdom Metazoa; phylum Chordata; class Amphibia; order Anura; family Ranidae; genus Lithobates; species Lithobates pipiens. The sequence goes on from NW_027507791.1 coordinate 183,220,745, forward strand.
AGGAAAAATACAGCAGGTCGCCAAAACCAACAACATAATGGGAAAAAAGCCTACAGCACCTGGTATTCCCAGGCGGTCTCCCATCTAGGTACTAACCAGGCGCGACCCTGCTTAGCATCCGAGATCAGACGAGATCGAGCGCATTCAGGGTGATGTCGCCATAGGCGATCTTGCACCCTACTTACAACTCTCTTGACAAAAGCCAAGGTGGTCACCTCTGGCAATCGAGAGGAAAAATACAGCAGGTCGCCAAAGCCAACAACATAATGGAAAAAAGCCTACGGCACCTGGTATTCCCAGGCGGTCTCCCATCCAGGTACTAACCAGGCCCGACCCTGCTTAGCATCCGAGATCAGATGAGATCGTGCGCATTCAGGGTGCTGTGACCCTAGGCGATCTTGTACCCTACTTACAACTCTCTTGACAAAAGCCAAGGTGGTCACCTCGGGCAATAGAGAGGAAAAATACAGCAGGTCGCCAACGCCAACAACATAATGGAAAAAAGCCTACGGCACCTGATATTCCCAGGCGGTCTCCCATCCAGGTACTAACCAGGCCCGACCCTGCTTAGCATCCGAGATCAGACGAGATCGAGCGCATTCAGGGTGATGTGACCGTAGGCGACCTTGCACCCTACTTACAACTCTCTTGACAAAAGCCAAGGTGGTCACCTCGGGCAATCGAGAGGAAAAATACAGCAGGTCGCCAAAGCCAACAACATAATGGAAAAAAGCCTACGGCACCTGGTATTCCCAGGCGGTCTCCCATCCAGGTACTAACCAGGCCCAACCCTGCTTAGCATCCGAGATCAGACGAGATCGAGCGCATTCAGGGTGATGTAGCCGTAGGCAATCTTGCACCCTACTTCCAACTCTCTTGACAAAAGCCAAGGTGGTCACCTCGGGCAATCGAGAGGAAAAATATAGCAGGTCGCCAAAGCCAACAACATAATGGGAAAAAAGCCTACAGCACCTGGTATTCCCAGGCGATCTCCCATCTAGGTACTAACCAGGCACGACCCTGCTTAGCATCCGAGATCAGACGAGATCGAGCGCATTCAGGGTGATGTGGCCATAGGCGATCATGCACCCTACTTACAACTCTCTTGACAAAAGCCAAGGTGGTCACCTCGGGCAATCGAGAGGAAAAATACAGCAGGTCGCCAAAGCCAACAACATAATGGAAAAAAGCCTACGGCACCTGGTATTGCCAGGCGGTCTCCCTTCCAGATACTAACCAGGCCCGACCCTGCTTAGCATCCGAGATCGAGCGCATTCAGGGTGATGTGGCCATAGGTGATCTTGCACCCTACTTACAACTCTCTTGACAAAAGCCAAGGTGGTCACCTCGGGCAATCGAGAGGAAAAATACAGCAGGTCGCCAAAGCCAACAACATAATGGAAAAAAGCCTACGGCACCTGGTATTCCCAGGCGGTCTCCCATTCAGGTACTAACCAGGCCCGACCCTGCTTAGCATCCGAGATCAGACGAGATCGTGCGCATTCAGGGTGATGCGGCCGTAGGCGATCTTGTACCCTACTTACAACTCTCTTGACAAAAGACAAGGTGGTCACCTCGGGCCATCGAGAGGAAAAATACAGCAGGTCGCCAAAGCCAACAACATAATGGAAAAATGCCTAGGTCACCTGGTATTCCCAGGTGGTCTCCCATCCAGGTACTAACCAGGCCCGACCCTGCTTAGCATCCGAGATCAGACGAGATCGAGCGCATTCAGGGTGATGTGGCCGTAGGCGATCTTGAACCCTACTTACAACTCTCTTGACAAAAGCCAAGGTGGTCACCTCGGGCAATCGAGAGGAAAAATACAGCAGGTCGCCAAAGCCAACAACATAATGGGAAAAAAGCCTACAGCACCTGGTATTCCCAGGCGGTCTCCCATCTAGGTACTAACCAGGCGCGACCCTGCTTAGCATCCGAGATCAGACGAGATCGAGCGCATTCAGGGTGATGTGGCCATAGGCGATCTTGCACCCTACGTACAACTCTCTTGACAAAAGCCAAGGTGGTCACCTCGGGCAATCGAGAGGAAAAATACAGCAGGTCGCCAAAGCCAACAACATAATGGAAAAAAGCTTACAACACCTGGTATTCCCAGGCGGTCTCCCTTCCAGATACTAACCAGGCCCGACCCTGCTTAGCATCCGAGATCGAGCGCATTCAGGGTGATGTGGCCGTAGGCGATCTTGCACCCTACTTACAACTCTCTTGACAAAAGCCAAGGTGGTCACCTTGGGCAATCGAGAGGAAAAATACAGCAGGTCGCCAAAGCCAACAACATAATGGAAAAAAGCCTACGGCACCTGGGGTTCCCAGGCGGTCTCCCATCCAGGTACTAACCAGGCCCGACCCTGCTTAGCATCCGAGATCAGACGAGATCGAGCGCATTCAGGGTGATGTGGCCGTAGCCGATCTTGCACCCTACTTACAACTCTCTTGACAAAAGCCAAGGTGGTCACCTCGGGCAATGGAGAGGAAAAATACAGCAGGTCGCCAAAGCCAACAACATAATGGAAAAAAGCCTACGGCACCAGGTATTCCCAGGCGGTCTCCCATCCAGGTACTAACCAGGCCCGACCCTGCTTAGCATCCGAGATCAGACAAGATCGAGCGCATTCAGGGTGATGTGGCCGTAGGCGATCTTGCACCCTACTTACAACTCTCTTGACAAAAGCCAAGGTGGTCACCTCGGGCAATCGAGAGGAAAAATACAGCAGGTCGCCAAAGCCAACAACATAATGGAAAGAAGCCTACGGCACCTGGTATTCCCAGGCGGTCTCCCATCCAGGTACTAACCAGGGCCGACCCTGCTTAGCATCCGAGATCAGATGAGATCGTGCGCATTCAGGGTGATGTGGCCCTAGGCGATCTTGCATCCTACTTACAACTCTCTTGACAAAAGCCAAGGTGGTCACCTCTGGCAATCGAGAGGAAAAATACAGCAGGTCGCCAAAGCCAACAACATAATGGAAAAAAGCCTACGGCACCTGGTATTCCCAGGCGGTCTGCCATCCAGGTACTAACCAGGCCCGACCTTGCTTAGCATCCGAGATCAGATGAGATCGTGCGCATTCAGGGTGATGTGGCCCTAGGCGATCTTGCACCCTACTTACAACTCTCTTGACAAAAGCCAAGGTGGTCACCTCGGGGAATCGAGAGGAAAAATACAGCAGGTCGCCAAAGCCAACAACATAATGGAAAAAAGCCTACGGCACCTGGTATTCCCAGGCGGTCTCCCATCCAGGTACTAACCAGGCCCGACTCTGTTTAGCATCCGAGATCAGACGAGATCGAGCGCATTCAGGGTGATGTGGCCGTAGGCGATCTTGCACCCTACTTACAACTCTCTTGACAAAAGCCAAGGTGGTCACCTCGGGGAATCGAGAGGAAAAATACAGCAGGTCGCCAAAGCCAACAACATAATGGAAAAAAGCCTACGGCACCTGGTATTCCCAGGCGGTCTCCCATCCAGGTACTAACCAGGCCCGACCCTGCTTAGCATCCGAGATCAGACGAGCTCGAGTGCATTCAGGGTGATGTGGCCGTAGGCAATCTTGCACCCTACTTACAACTCTCTTGACAAAAGCCAAGGTGGTCACCTCGGGCAAACGAGAGGAAAAATACAGCAGGTCGCCAAAGCCAACAACATAATGGAAAAAAGCCTACGGCACCTGGTATTCCCAGGCGGTCTCCCATCCAGGTACTAACCAGGTCCGACCCTGCTTAGCATCCGAGATCAGACGAGATCGAGCGCATCCAGGGTGATGTGGCCGTAGGCGATCTGGCACCCTACATACAACTCTCTTGACAAAAGCCAAGGTGGTCACCACGGGAAATCGAGAGGAAAAATACAGCAGGTCGCCAAAGCCAACATCATAATGGAAAAAAGCCTAAGGCACCTGGCATTTCCGGGCGGTCTCCCATCCAGGTACTAACCAGGCCCGACCCTGCTTAGCATCCGAGATCAGACGAGATCAAGCGCATTCAGGGTGATGTGGCCGTAGGCGATCTTGCACCCTACTTACAACTCTCTTGACAAAAGCCAAGGTGGTCACCTCGGGGAATCGAGAGGAAAAATACAGCAGGTCGCCAAAGCCAACAACATAATGGAAAAAAGCCTACGGCACCTGGTATTCCCAGGCGGTCTCCCATCCAGGTACTAACCAGGCCCGACTCTGTTTAGCATCCGAGATCAGACGAGATCGAGCGCATTCAGGGTGATGTGGCCGTAGGCGATCTTGCACCCTACTTACAACTCTCTTGACAAAAGCCAAGGTGGTCACCTCGGGGAATCGAGAGGAAAAATACAGCAGGTCGCCAAAGCCAACAACATAATGGAAAAAAGCCTACGGCACCTGGTATTCCCAGGCGGTCTCCCATCCAGGTACTAACCAGGCCCGACCCTGCTTAGCATCCGAGATCAGACGAGCTCGAGTGCATTCAGGGTGATGTGGCCGTAGGCAATCTTGCACCCTACTTACAACTCTCTTGACAAAAGCCAAGGTGGTCACCTCGGGCAAACGAGAGGAAAAATACAGCAGGTCGCCAAAGCCAACAACATAATGGAAAAAAGCCTACGGCACCTGGTATTCCCAGGCGGTCTCCCATCCAGGTACTAACCAGGTCCGACCCTGCTTAGCATCCGAGATCAGACGAGATCGAGCGCATCCAGGGTGATGTGGCCGTAGGCGATCTGGCACCCTACATACAACTCTCTTGACAAAAGCCAAGGTGGTCACCACGGGAAATCGAGAGGAAAAATACAGCAGGTCGCCAAAGCCAACATCATAATGGAAAAAAGCCTAAGGCACCTGGCATTTCCGGGCGGTCTCCCATCCAGGTACTAACCAGGCCCGACCCTGCTTAGCATCCGAGATCAGACGAGATCAAGCGCATGCAGGGTGATGTGGCCGTAGGCGATCTTGCACCCTACTTACAACTCTCTTGACAAAAGCCAAGGTGGTCACCTCGGGCAATTGAGAGGAAAAATACAGCAGGTCGCCAAAGCCAACAACATAATGGAAAAAAGCCTACGGCACCTGGTATTCCCAGGCGGTCTCCCATCCAGGTACTAACCTGGCCCGACCATGCTTAGCATCCAGGATCAGATGAGATCGAGCGCATTCAGGGTGATGAGGCTGTAGGCGATCTTGCACCCTACTTACAACTCTCTTGACAAAAGCCAAGGTGGTCACCTCGGGGAATCGAGAGGAAAAATACAGCAGGTCGCCAAAGCCAACAACATAATGGAAAAAAGCCTACGGCACCTGGTATTCCCAGGCGGTCTCCCATCCAGGTACTAACCAGGCCCGACCCTGCTTAGCATCCGAGATCAGATGAGATCGAGCGCATTCAGGGTGATGTGGCCGTAGGCGATCTTGCACCCTACTTACAACTCTCTTGACAAAAGCCAAGGTGGTCACCTCGGGAAAACGAGAGGAAAAATACAGCAGGTCGCCAAAGCCAACAACATAATGGAAAAAAGCCTACGGCACCTGGTATTCCCAGGCGGTCTCCCATCCAGGTACTAACCAGGCCCGACCCTGCTTAGCATCCGAGATCAGACGATATCGAGTGCATTCAGGGTGATGTGGCCGTAGGCAATCTTGCACGCTACTTACAACTCTCTTGACAAAAGCCAAGGTGGTCACCTCGGGCAAACGAGAGGAAAAATACAGCAGGTCGCCAAAGCCAACAACATAATGGAAAAAAGCCTACGGCACCTGGTATTCCCAGGCAGTTTCCCATCCAGGTACTAACCAGGTCCGACCCTGCTTAGCATCCGAGATCAGACGAGATCGAGCGCATCCAGGGTGATGTGGCCGTAGGCGATCTGGCACCCTACATACAACTCTCTTGACAAAAGCCAAGGTGGTCACCTCGTGCAATCGAGAGGAAAAATACAGCAGGTCGCCAAAGCCAACATCATAATGGAAAAAAGCCTACGGCACCTGGCATTCCCGGGCGGTCTCCCATCCAGGTACTAACCAGGCCCGACCCTGCTTAGCATCCGAGATCAGACGAGATCGAGCGCATTCAGGGTGATGTGGCCGTAGGCAATCTTGCACCCTACTTACAACTTTCTTGACAAAAGCCAAGGTGGTCACCTCGGGCAATCAAGAGGAAAAATACAGCAGGTCGCCAAAGCCAACAACATAATGGAAAAAAGCCTACGGCACCTGGTATTCCCAGGCGGTCTCCCATCCGGGTACTAACCAGGTGCGACCCTGATTAGCATCTGAGATCAGACGAGATCGAGCACATTCAGGATGATGTTGCCGTAGGCGATCTTGCACCCTACTTACACAACTCTCTTGACAAAAGCCAAGGTGGTCACCTCGGGCAATCGAGAGGAAAAATACAGCAGGTCGCCAAAGCCAACAACATAATGGAAAAAAGCCTTCGGCACCTGGTATTCCCAGGCGGTCTCCCATCCATGTACTAACCTGGCCCGACCCTGCTTAGCATCCAAGATCAGACGAGATCGAGCGCATTCAGGGTGATGTGGCTGTAGGCTATCTTGCACCCTACTTACAACTCTCTTGACAAAAGCCAAGGTGGTCACCTCGGGCAATCGAGAGGAAAAATACAGCAGGTCGCCAAAGCCAACAACATAATGGAAAAAAGCCTACGGCACCTGGTATTCTCAGGCGGTTTCCCATCCAGGTACTAACCAGGCACGACCCTGCTTAGCATCCGAGATCAGACGAGATCAAGCGCATTTAGGGTGATGTGGCCATAGGCGATCTTGCACCCTACTTACAACTCTCTTGACAAAAGCCAAGGTGGTCACCTCGGGCAATCGAGAGGAAAAATACAGCAGGTCGCCAAAGCCAACAACATAATGGAAAAAAGCCTACGGCACCTGGTATTCCCAGGCGGTCTCCCATCCGGGTACTAACCAGGCGCGACCCTGATTAGCATCTGAGATCAGACGAGATCGAGCACATTCAGGATGATGTTGCCGTAGACGATCTTGCACCCTACTTACAACTCTCTTGACAAAAGCCAAGGTGGTCACCTCGGGAAATCGAGAGGAAAAATACAGCAGGTCGCCAAAGCCAACAACATAATGGAAAAAAGCCTACGGCACCTGGTATTCCCAGGCGGTCTCCCATCCAGGTACTAACCACACCCGACCCTGCTTAGCATCCGAGATCAGACGAGATTGAGCGCATTCAGGGTGATGTGGCCATAGACGATCTTGCACCCTACTTACAACTCTCTTGACAAAAGCCAAGGTGGTCACCTCAGGCAATCGTGAGGAAAAATATAGCAGGTCGCCAAAGCCAACAACATAATGGGAAAAAAGCCTACAGCACCTGGTATTGCCAGGCGGTCTCCCATCTAGGTACTAACCAGGCACGACCCTGCTTAGCATCCGAGATCAGACGAGATCGAGCGCATTCAGGGTGATGTGGCCATAGGCGATCTTGCACCCTACTTACAACTCTCTTGACAAAAGCCAAGGTGGTCACCTCGGGCAATCGAGAGGAAAAATACAGCAGGTCGCCAAAGCCAACAACATAATGGAAAAATTCCTACGGCACCTGGTATTCCCAGGTGGTCTCCCATCCAGGTACTAACCAGGCCCGACCCTGCTTAGCATCCGAGATCAGACGAGATCGAGCGCATTTAGGGTGATGTGGCCGTAGGCGATCTTGCACCCTACTTACAACTCTCTTGACAAAAGCCAAGGTGGTCACCTCGGGCAATCGAGAGGAAAAATACAGCAGGTCGCCAAAGCCAACAACATAATGGGAAAAAAGCCTACAGCACCTGGTATTCCCAGGCGGTCTCCCATCTAGGTACTAACCAGGCGCGACCCTGCTTAGCATCCGAGATCAGACGAGATCGAGCGCATTCAGGGTGATGTGGCCATAGGCGATCTTGCACCCTACTTACAACTCTCTTGACAAAAGCCAAGGTGGTCACCTCGGGCAATGGAGAGGAAAAATACAGCAGGTCGCCAAAGCCAACAACATAATGGAAAAAAGCCTACGGCACCTGGTATTCCCAGGCGGTCTCCCATCCAGGTACTAACCAGGCCCGACCCTGCTTAGCATCCGAGATCAGACGAGATCGAGCGCATTCAGGGTGATGTGGCCGTAGGCAATCTTTCACCCTACTTACAACTCTCTTGACAAAAGCCAAGGTGGTCACCTCGTGCAATGGAGAGGAAAAATACAGCAGGTCGCCAAAGCCAACAACATAATGGAAAAAAGCCTACGGCACCTGGTATTCCCAGGCGGTCTCCCATCCAGGTACTAACCAGGCCCGACCCTGCTTAGCATCCGAGATCAGACGAGATCGAGCGCATCCAGGGTGATGTGGCCGTAGGCGATCTGGCACCCTACATACAACTCTCTTGACAAAAGCCAAGGTGGTCACCTCGGGCAATCGAGAGGAAAAATACAGCAGGTCGCCAAAGCCAACAACATAATGGAAAAAAGCCTACAGCACCTGGAATTCCCAGGCGGTCTCCCATCCAGGTACTAACCAGGTCCGACCCTGCTTAGCATCCGAGATCAGACGAGATCGAGCGCATTCAGGGTGATGTGGCCGTAGGCGATCTTGCACCCTACTTACAACTCTCTTGACAAAAGCCAAGGTGGTCACCTCGGTCAATCGAGAGGAAAAATACAGCAGGTCGCCAAAGCCAACAACATAATGGAAAAAAGCCTACGGCACCTGGTATTCCCAGGCGGTCTCCCATCCGGGTACTAACCAGGCGCGACCCTGATTAGCATCTGAGATCAGACGAGATCGAGCACATTCAGGATGATGTTGCCGTAGGCGATCTTGCACCCTACTTACAACTCTCTTGACAAAAGCCAAGGTGGTCACCTCGGGCAATCGAGAGGAAAAATACAGCAGGTCACCAAAGCCAACAACATAATGGAAAAAAGCCTACGGCACCTGGTATTCCCAGGCGGTCTCCCATCCAGGTACTAACCACACCCGACCCTGCTTAGCATCCGAGATCAGACGAGATCGAGCGCATTCAGGGTGATGTGGCCGTAGGCGATCTTGTACCCTACTTACAACTCTCTTGACAAAAGCCAAGGTGGTCACCTCGGGCAATAGAGAGGAAAAATACAGCAGGTCGCCAAAGCCAACAACATAATGGAAAAAAGCCTATGGCACCTGGTATTCCCAGGCGGTCTCCCATCCAGGTACTAACCAGGCACGACCCTGCTTAGCATCCGAGATCAGACGAGATCGAGCGCATTCAGGGTGATGTGACCGTAGGCGACCTTGCACCCTACTTACAACTCTCTTGACAAAAGCCAAGGTGGTCACCTCGGGCAATCGAGAGGAAAAACACAGCAGGTCGCCAAAGCCAACAACATAATGGAAAAAAGCCGACGGCACCTGGTATTCCCAGGCGGTCTCCCATCCAGGTACTAACCAGGCCCAACCCTGCTTAGCATCCGAGATCAGACGAGATAGAGCGCATTCAGGGTGATGTGGCCGTAGGCGATCTTGCACCCTACTTACAACTCTCTTGACAAAAGCCAAGGTGGTCACCTCGGGCAATCGAGAGGAAAAATACAGCAGGTCGCCAAAGCCAACAACATAATGGAAAAAAGCCTACGGCACCTGGTATTCCCAAGCGGGCTCCCATCCGGGTACTAACCAGGCGCGACCCTGATTAGCATCTGAGATCAGACGAGATCGAGCACATTCAGGATGATGTTGCCGTAGGCGATCTTGCACCCTACTTACAACTCTCTTGACAAAAGCCAAGGTGGTCACCTCGGGCAATGGAGAGGAAAAATACAGCAGGTCGCCAAAGCCAACAACATAATGGAAAAAAGCCTACGGCACCTGGTATTCCCAGGCGGTCTCCCATCCAGGTACTAACCAGGCCCAACCCTGCTTAGCATCCGAGATCAGACGAGATCGAGCGCATCCAGGGTGATGTGGCCATAGGCGATCTTGCACCCTACTTACAACTCTCTTGACAAAAGCCAAGGTGGTCACCTCGGGCAATCGAGAGGAAAAATACAGCAGGTCGCCAAAGCCAACAACATAATGGAAAAAAGCCTACGGCACCTGGTATTCCCAGGCGGTCTCCCATCCAGGTACTAACCTGGCCCGACCCTGCTTAGCATCCGAGATCAGACGAGATTGAGCGCATTCAGGGTGATGTGGCTGTAGGCTATCTTGCACCCTACTTACAACTCTCTTGACAAAAGCCAAGGTGGTCACCTCGAGCAATCGAGAGGAAAAATACAGCAGGTCGCCAAAGCCAACAACATAATGGAAAAAAGCCTCCGGCACCTGGTATTCCCAGGCGGTCTCCCATCCAGGTACTAACCACACCCGACCCTGCTTAGCATCCGAGATCAGATGAGATCGTGCGCATTCAGGGTGATGTGGCCCTAGGTGATCTTGTACCCTACTTACAACTCTCTTGACAAAAGCCAAGGTGGTCACCTCGGGCAATAGAGAGGAAAAATACAGCAGGTCGCCAACGTCAACAACATAATGGAAAAAAGCCTACGGCACCTGGTATTCCCAGGCGGTCCCCCATCCAGGTACTAACCACAACCGACCCTGCTTAGCATCCGAGATCAGACGAGATCGAGCGCATTCAGGGTGATGTGACCGTAGGCGACCTTGCACCCTACTTACAACTCTCTTGACAAAAGCCAAGGTGGTCACCTCGGGCAATCGAGAGGAAAAATACAGCAGGTCGCCAAAGCCAACAACATAATGGAAAAAAGCCTACGGCACCTGGTATTCCCAGGCGGTCTCCCATCCAGGTACTAACCAGGCCCGACCCTGCTTAGCATCCGAGATCAGACGAGATCGAGCGCATTCAGGGTGATGTGGCCGTAGGCATTCTTGCACCCTACTTACAACTCTCTTGACAAAAGCCAAGGTGGTCACCTCGGGCAAATGAGAGGAAAAATACAGCAGGTCGCCAAAGCCAACAACATAATGGAAAAAAGCCTACGGCACCTGGTATTCCCAGGCGGTCTCCCATCCAGGTACTAACCAGGTCCGACCCTGCTTAGCATCCGAGATCAGACGAGATCGAGCGCATCCAGGGTGATGTGGCCGTAGGCAATCTTGCACCGTACATACAACTCTCTTGACAAAAGCCAAGGTGGTCACCTCGGGAAATCGAGAGGAAAAATACAGCAGGTCGCCAAAGCCAACATCATAATGGAAAAAAGCCTACGGCACATGGCATTCCCGGGCGGTCTCCCATCCAGGTACTAACCAGCCCCGACCCTGCTTAGCATCCGAGATCAGACAAGATCGAGCGCAATCAGGGTGATGTGGCCGTAGGCGATCTTGCACCCTACTTTCAACTCTCTTGACAAAAGCCAAGGTGGTCACCTCGGGCAATCGAGAGGAAAAATACAGCAGGTCGCCAAAGCCAACAACATAATGGAAAAAAGCCTACGGCACCTGGTATTCCCAGGCGGTCTCCCATCCAGGTACTAACCTGGCCCGACCCTGCTTAGCATCCGAGATCAGACGAGATCAAGCGCATTTAGGGTGATGTGGCCATAGGCGATCTTGCACCCTACTTACAACTCTCTTGACAAAAGCCAAGGTGGTCACCTCGGGCAATAGAGAGGAAAAATACAGCAGGTCGCCAACGCCAACAACATAATGGAAAAAAGCCTACGGCACCTGGTATTCCCAGGCGGTCTCCCATCCAGGTACTAACCACACCCGACCCTGCTTAGCATCCGAGATCAGACGAGATCGAGCGCATTCATTGTGATGTGACCGTAGGCGACCTTGCACCCTACTTACAACTCTCTTGACAAAAGCCAAGGTGGTCACCTCGGGCAATCGAGAGGAAAAATACAGCAGGTCGCCAAAGCCAACAACATAATGGAAAAAAGCCTACGGCACCTGGTATTCCCAGGCGGTCTCCCATCCAGGTACTAACCAGGCCCAACCCTGCTTAGCATCCGAGATCAGACGAGATCGAGCGCATTCAGGGTGATGTGGCCGTAGGCGATCTTGCACCCTACTTACAACTCTCTTGACAAAAGCCAAGGTGGTCACCTCAGGCAATCGAGAGGAAAAATACAGCAGGTCGCCAAAGCCAACAACATAATGGAAAATAGCCTACGGCACCTGGTATTCCCAGGCGGTCTCCCATCCAGGTGCTAACCAGGCCCGACCCTGCTTAGCATCCGAGATCAGACAAGATCGAGCATATTCAGGGTGATGTGGCTGTAGGCAATCTTGCACCCTACTTACAACTCTCTTGACAAAAGCCAAGGTGGTCACCTCTGGCAATCGAGAGGAAAAATACAGCAGGTCGCCAAAGCCAACAACATAATGGAAAAAAGCCTACGGCACCTGGTATTCCCAGGCGGTCTCCCATCCAGGTACTAACCAGGCCCGACCCTGTTTAGCATCCGAGATCAGACGAGATCGAGCGCATTCAGGGTGATGTGGCCGTAGGCATTCTTGCACCCTACTTACAACTCTCTTGACAAAAGCCAAGGTGGTCACCTCGGGCAAACGAGAGGAAAAATACAGCAGGTCGCCAAAGCCAACAACATAATGGAAAAAAGCCTACGGCACCTGGTATTCCCAGGCGGTCTCCCATCCAGGTACTAACCAGGTCCGACCCTGCTTAGCATCCGAGATCAGACGAGATCGAGCGCATCCAGGGTGATGTGGCCGTAGGCAATCTGGCACCGTACATACAACTCTCTTGACAAAAGCCAAGGTGGTCACCTCGGGAAATCGAGAGGAAAAATACAGCAGGTCGCCAAAGCCAACATCATAATGGAAAAAAGCCTACGGCACATGGCATTCCCGGGCGGTCTCCCATCCAGGTACTAACCAGCCCCGACCCTGCTTAGCATCCGAGATCAGACAAGATCGAGCGCAATCAGGGTGATGTGGCCGTAGGCGATCTTGCACCCTACTTTCAACTCTCTTGACAAAAGCCAAGGTGGTCACCTCGGGCAATCGAGAGGAAAAATACAGCAGGTCGCCAAAGCCAACAACATAATGGAAAAAAGCCTACGGCACCTGGTATTCTCAGGCGGTCTCCCATCCAGGTACTAACCAGGCCCGACCCTGCTTAGCATCCGAGAGCAGACGAGATCAAGCGCATTTAGGGTGATGTGGCCATAGGCGATCTTGCACCCTACTTACAACTCTCTTGACAAAAGCCAAGGTGGTCACCTCTGGCAATCGAGAGGAAAAATACAGCAGGTCGCCAAAGCCAACAACATAATGGAAAAAAGCCTACGGCACCTGGTATTCCCAGGCGGTCTCCCATCCAGGTACTAACCAGGCCCGACCCTGCTTAGCATCCGAGATCAGATGAGATCGTGCGCATTCAGGGTGATGTGGCCCTAGGCGATCTTGCACCCTACTTACAACTCTCTTGACAAAAGCCAAGGTGGTCACCTCGGGCAATAGAGAGGAAAAATACAGCAGGTCGCCAACGCCAACAACATAATGGAAAAAAGCCTACGGCACCTGGTATTCCCAGGCGGTCTCCCATCCAGGTACTAACCACACCCGACCCTGCTTAGCATCCGAGATCAGACGAGATCGAGCGCATTCAGGGTGATGTGGCCGTAGGCGATCTTGCACCCTACTTACAACTCTCTTGACAAAAGCCAAGGTGGTCACCTCGGGCAATAGAGAGGAAAAATACAGCAGGTCGCCAAAGCCAACAACATAATGGAAAAAAGCCTATGGCACCTGGTATTCCCAGGCGGTCTCCCATCCAGGTACTAACCAGGCCCGACCCTGCTTAGCATCCGAGATCAGACGAGATCGAGCGCATTCAGGGTGATGTGACCGTAGGCGACCTTGCACCCTACTTACAACTCTCTTGACAAAAGCCAAGGTGGTCACTTCGGGCAAACGAGAGGAAAAATACAGCAGGTCGCCAAAGCCAACAACATAATGGAAAAAAGCCTACGGCACCTGGTATTCCCAGGCGGTCTCCCATCCAGGTACTAACCAGGCCCAACCCTGCTTAGCATCCGAGATCAGACGAGATCGAGCGCATTCAGGGTGATGTGGCCGTAGGCGATCTTGCACCCTACTTCCAACTCTCTTGACAAAAGCCAAGGTGGTCACCTCGGGCAATCAAATGTGTAAAGGGAAAACTAGTGCGCTCCACCTAATATGTCATAGGAAAATATATAAAATAAATGTATATAGGAAGCAGCCAGCATAAAAAAAGTGATCTCTGCACCAAAAATTGAGTATATAAATTAATAAGAATGCGGCGCTACCTAAAAGTGCTAAACCTATAAGTGGATAATAATCCCAAAATAGATGTAAATCAAATAATATCCACTGAGTGTAACATAAGTACAATGAGAAATAGATCCATATAAAAAATCCAAATCAAATTACGCGTGCAAACAATAAATGTGCAACAATTAGTGAATGAAAGTACGTGAAAAAATTAATCAAATACTTAAATAATCTACATAGATAGTCCAAATATAAACAAGCGTATAAGTATCAAAATAAGTATAGAAAATCTATAAGGTGAAAATACGTGGAAAAACAAATATAGTGATTATTTAAACAATCATTATACACACGTGATAGTCCATAAATAAAGTGCACTGATGACTGATGAAATTGCAAAATATATAAATAAAGTTCATGCAAAAAATGTGAAAAATCGATTCCCAAGAGTGGCAAATCACTGCAAACTTCAGTGCTTAATGGGTGCACCACCTGTTTCCCCCAGCCTCTCACCTCCAATATCTGGAAAATAGGCACTGTGTAAAGGGATAACTGCTGGCTTCTTGTTCATTCACACTGCTCCACCGCTGTTTGTATTTCACTGTGAGGCTATATATTATATGCCCTCCCAATAGCTCCAGGATATCCAAGCCATATAGAGTGGAAAAACACAGAGGGCTTTCATGTGTAGTAACTTCGCTATTTTATTATAATAAAAGGTAAAATCCACACTTACATATAGCAAATACAGCAGAGTGTGCAGCAGACGCGGACTTCCGGTTTCGGCCGTAAACCGGAAGTGATCGGTCCGACACCAGATTCCTTCCCTGACGCGTTGCGTTACAGAACGTAACTTTTTCAAAGGGTGATAGGAAGTAGGTGTCATAGGTATTTATATGCAACGAGCGCCGTCGCCATATTAACTCAGGGCGGCAGCGCTATTGCGGACTTAACATACAGTGGCTATAGCATCAGTATTCCATGTATTCCACAAATATTTATAGTGAAACTACTAAAACCATATAAGTGGATCACTATTTAAAAGGAATATATAACTTAAAATAAATTAAATATAAAATTAAACCGTAATATATACGGATTTATAGGAAGAGCGACATCTAGTGGTTGAATGTAAAATTGCTCTTTAAATTGTTTAGCTTGAAACCAAAAACCAAAAGGCACTAAAGGGAGAAAGACATATTGTATAAACAGAGGAAGAGATTGTACTAATTGTATCATTGAGTATAATCAATAATCCTCTCTATTAAAGCAAACTATGTGAGAGGGAGTATCTCTATGACATGTCTATATCTCCAAAATATAAATAGACAAATATGTACATAAAAAATCACCATAAAATTTCATAAGGGTTGGAAGATCACCATAATTATCAGAAACTAAAATAACATAAAATCCATACAGTACCAGTGGATATAAGCGCCAATATATATCATATAAAAAATCTTAAAACCAATAAAATATAATTTTTTCTAAAATATATATAAAATTCTCTATAAAAATTACTGGATAAAAATAGGTTAAAAATTAGAAATAAAACAATTGAGATCAAATTCAACATTGTGTCCTAGTGGTGTAAGGGTACGAAGTTCATGTATCCATCTCGACTCAGCTTGGCTGATTTTAATCACCTTATTATCACCTCTCCAATGGGGTACAAATTTTTGGATACCGCAGATTTTTAGTGACGTGGGGTCTTTATTATGGAACTTAGTATAATGTTTAGATAGGCTATGTTTATCAAAACCTTTCTTTATGTTTTGAATATGTTCCCTCAATCTTTTCAATAATTTTCTTTTTGTTCTTCCTACATATTGGATCTTGCAAGGACATGCTAATAAATAAACAACCCCTTCCGTATAACAGGTAATACAATCTTCAATTATGTATTCTTTTTCTGTTACTGTAGATCTAAATGACTTCTTTTTGGTTTTTTCACTAATATGTCTACAGGCATAACATCTCTTGCAAGGATAAAAACCTTTTCCCTCAAAAAAAGAAAAAGGTTTCTTCGGAGGGTCAGGAACATTTTTTGCCAGATTATCTCTCAAGGTTGGTGACTTTCTGTAAACAAATTTAGGAACTTCAGGTAAGATATTGGCAAGATGGCGATCAGTTCTAATAATCTCCCAGTGTTTCTTTATTATTTTTTCTATTTGTTTATGTTGGATATTGAAGTCCATAATGATGGGCACCCTGTCTTGTTTCTCAGAATTCTTTGTACTATCCTGTATAAGTATCTCTCTATCTAGTAATGCTACGCTTTCTATTTGATCCCTAATAAAATCTCTATGGTAACCCTTTTGTATGAACCTGTCACCGATTAAATTAGCTTGCTCCAAAAATATTGATTTATTGGAGCAATTACGTTTCAATCTGATCAGCTGACCCCTGGGAATATTGTCCAGCCATCTTCGGTGATGACAGCTATCTATAGAAAGATAGCTATTTCTATCCACTGTTTTGAAATGGGTGCGGGTATTCAGTGAATTTCCATTTTTTTTCAATCACTAGATGAAGAAAGGTTGCTTTTTCCTCATTAATACTCCATACCAATTTAATATTTTTTTGGTTCATATTAAGATTGAAACAAAAATCGTTTAGACTTTCTCTATCCCCTGACCAGATTAGAATGAGGTCATCTATAAATCTTTTGTACAGTTTTACCTGTTTTGGTAAATCATTATAGACACTTTCTTCCTCCCACTGGGCCATATACAAATTGGCTACGCTAGGTGCATATTTTGCTCCCATTGTGATTCCGCAGATTTGTTTGTAGTAATGGTTAGCGAACCAGAAATAATTTGACTCCAGGCAAAACCTTAGACATTCAGCAATGAATTTTCTCTGTTTACATTTTAGAACACTAAAATTTTTTAGGCCCCATTTGGTAGCCTGTATTGCCTCTTCGTGATTAATTATTGTATATAAGGAAGTCACGTCGGCTGTAACTAAATAAATGGGACCGTCCTCTAATTTGATAGTATTTAATAATTGGATCAAATGTTTAGTGTCCCTTAAAAAGGATTTAGTTTCTCTTACTGTGGGTTGCAGGAAAAAGTCAATATATTCCCCAAGTCTTGCACAAACGGAATTGATTCCGTTCACAATGGGTCTACCAGGAGGATTAGTCTCACTTTTGTGTATCTTGGGGACTGTGTATATAATAGGTACCTTGCAAGTATTGGGCACCAAGTATTTGGCTTCATTTTTGTTTATCAGTCCTTTGTCAAATCCTTTTTGTATAATTTTCGTTAAATCTTTCTTATATTGTGAGGTAGGATTATTGTATAATTTCAAATAGGTGGCTTCATCTCCTAATTGTTTGTTTAGTTCTTCGTTATAATCTTTTTTTGACTGTATAACGATAGCTCCACCTTTATCGGCTTGTCTTATGACAATATCTTTTCTAGCTTCGAGTTGCCAAATACCTTTTTTAATATCAATAGGGTCATAGATCTTCTTCGTCTTCAGTTCATGTAAGTCTTTTAAAACCATTTTTTTAAAAACTTGGATCTGAGCATCATTCGTCCCTGGTGGATTGAAGAGGGATTTATTCCGCAAATTTGTATATAATATACCGTTTTGATCAGGGAGTTTGACTCCTCTACCTATTCCAGGGTCACTTAGCATATATTTTTTTATATTCATGCTTCTTATGAACTTGTTGATGTCTACATATATGCTAAATTTATTTAAATTTCTTTTTGGAGCAAATTTTAACCCTTTATCTAGTACTTTTAATTCTTCTTTTGTCAGTGTGGCTTCGCTTAGATTAATTATGCCTTCACCTATCTTTCTCTTTTTCTTTTGTTCTTTGACTCCTGCTCGGCGACCTCGTCTCGTTTTTCGTTTCTTCCATTTCGTCTCTCTACTTTTTCTGGTGATCTTCTGGGTGTTTTGCTCCTTTGTGGGTCCTCTTTGTTTTTGTTCCTTTGGTGATCCGCTTTTCTGGGACTTTTGTTTTCCCTGTGCTCCGGGGAGCGTCTGTCGATTTTCCATGGTGATATTTTTTGGTCGTGATATCGAGGGGGATCCCACCGACGTTGGTCTAAAAAATGATACGGAGTTTTCTCATATTTTTGCCTTCGTGATTCATGACGTCCGCGTACTGGGGTTCTTGTGTTACCATATTGTCTTTGATCATCATGTTCTCTGAGTTGTTCAAACCTATTCCGAACTGGTACTGTATAATAATCTCTTTGTGGTGATATTTCTCTTCGTCTATTATATTCTTGATATTGATTATAGGGAGACCTTCCTCTTCTATCATGATGTTGTGTATATCTCCATTCATCATCTCTTCTCCTTTGATCTTCATATTGATGCCTTTTATTCATATCATCCCGATCTCTTCTTGGGGAGGATGGAGATCTTCTGGTATGGTATGGCGGTCTGAATGTTCTCCCATTAGGATTATTATTATAACCTCTCTTCTTCCAAAAAGGTTTTTTCCAATTTTTTTGGTTGCCATTCCACCCATACTGTTTGTTAGGAGTATATTGTCTCATTTGGGTGGGAGGGATGGGAACTTCATTATTTATTTTAATTCTAGTTTCTTCTTTTACTGGAGAACTATTATTAGAATTTATGGCTGGTTCTTCTATTTTCTTTTGCCATTTAAAAACCTCGGGCAATCGAGAGGAAAAATATAGCAGGTCGCCAAAGCCAACGACATAATGGGAAAAAAGCCTACAGCACCTGGTATTCCCAGGCGGTCTCCCATCTAGGTACTAACCAGGCGCGACCCTGCTTAGCATCCGAGATCAGACGAGATCGAGCGCATTCAGGATGATGTGGCCATAGGCGATCTTGCACCCTACTTACAACTCTCTTGACAAAAGCCAAGGTGGTCACCTCGGGCAATCGAGAGGAAAAATACAGCAGGTCGCCAAAGCCAACAACATAATGGAAAAAAGCCTACGGCACCTGGTATTCCCAGGCGGTCTCCCTTCCAGATACTAACCAGGCCCGACCCTGC
The DNA here is from genome assembly GCF_037356315.1 of Lithobates pipiens. Lineage (NCBI taxonomy): Eukaryota > Metazoa > Chordata > Amphibia > Anura > Ranidae > Lithobates > Lithobates pipiens. The sequence goes on from NW_027507791.1 coordinate 183,239,976, forward strand.
TTAGCATCCGAGATCGAGCGCATTCAGGGTGATGTGGCCATAGGCGATCTTGCACCCTACTTACAACTCTCTTGACAAAAGCCAAGGTGGTCACCTCGGGCAATCGAGAGGAAAAATACAGCAGGTCGCCAAAGCCAACAACATAATGGAAAAAAGCCTACGGCACCTGGTATTTCCAGGCGGTCTCCCATCCAGGTACTGACCAGGCCCGACCCTGCTTAGCATCCGAGATCAGACGAGATCGAGCGCATTCAGGGTGATGTGGCCATAGGCGATCTTGCATCCTACTTACAACTCTCTTGACAAAAGCCAAGGTGGTCACCTCGGGCAATCGAGAGGAAAAATACAGCAGGTCGCCAAAGCCAACAACATAATGGAAAAAAGCCTATGGCACCTGGTATTCCCAGGCGGTCTCCCTTCCAGATACTAACCAGGCCCGACCCTGCTTAGCATCCGAGATCGAGCGCATTCAGGGTGATGTGGCCATAGGCGATCTTGCACCCTACTTACAACTCTCTTGACAAAAGCCAAGGTGGTCACCTCGGGCAATCGAGAGGAAAAATACAGCAGGTCGCCAAAGCCAACAACATAATGGAAAAAAGCCTACGGCACCTGGTATTTCCAGGCGGTCTCCCATCCAGGTACTGACCAGGCCCGACCCTGCTTAGCATCCGAGATCAGACGAGATCGAGCGCATTCAGGGTGATGTGGCCGTAGGCGACCTTGCACCCTACTTACAACTCTCTTGACAAAAGCTAAGGTGGTCACCGCGGGAAATCGAGAGGAAAAATACAGCAGGTCGCCAAAGCCAACATCATAATGGAAAAAAGCCTACGGCACCTGGCATTCCCGGGCGGTCTCCCATCCAGGTACTAACCAGGCCCGACCCTGCTTAGCATCCGAGATCAGACGAGATCGAGCGCATTCAGGGTGATGTGGCCGTAGGCGATCTTGCACCCTACTTACAACTCTCTTGACAAAAGCCAAGGTGGTCACCTCGGGCAATCGAGAGGAAAAATACAGCAGGTCGCCAAAGCCAACAACATAATGGAAAAAAGCCTATGGCACCTGGTATTCCCAGGCGGTCTCCCATCCGGGTACTAACCAGGCGCGACCCTGATTAGCATCTGAGATCAGACGAGATCGAGCACATTCAGGATGATGTTGCCGTAGGCGATCTTGCACCCTACTTACAACTCTCTAGACAAAAGCCAAGGTGGTCACCTCGGGCAATCGAGAGGAAAAATACAGCAGGTCACCAAAGCCAACAACATAATGGAAAAAAGCCTACGGCACCTGGTATTCCCAGGCGGTCTCCCATCCAGGTACTAACCAGGCACGACCCTGCTTAGCATCCGAGATCAGACGAGATCGAGCGCATTCAGGGTGATGTGGCCGTAGGCGATCTTGCACCCTACTTACACAACTCTCTTGACAAAAGCCAAGGTGGTCACCTCGGACAATCGAGAGGAAAAATACAGCAGGTCGCCAAAGCCAACAACATAATGGAAAAAAGCCTACGGCACCTGGTATTCCCAAGCGGTCTCCCATCCAGGTACTAACCTGGCCCGACCCTGCTTAGCATCCGAGATCAGACGAGATCGAGCGCATTCAGGGTGATGTGGCTGTAGGCTATCTTGCACCCTACTTACAACTCTCTTGACAAAAGCCAAGGTGGTCACCTCGGGCAATCGAGAGGAAAAATACAGCAGGTCGCCAAAGCCAACAACATAATGGAAAAAAGCCTACGGCACCTGGTATTTCCAGGCGGTCTCCCATCCAGGTACTAACCAGGCCCGACCCTGCTTAGCATCCGAGATCAGACGAAATCGAGCGCATTCAGGGTGATGTGGCCGTAGGCAATCTTGCACCCTACTTACAACTCTCTTGACAAAAGCCAAGGTGGTCACCTCGGGCAATCGAGAGGAAAAATACAGCAGGTCGCCAAAGCCAACAACATAATGGAAAAAAGCCTACGGCACCTGGTATTCCCAGGCGGTCTCCCATTCAGGTACTAACCAGGCCCGACCCTGCTTAGCATCCGAGATCAGACGAGATCGTGCGCATTCAGGGTGATGTGGCCGTAGGCGATCTAGTACCCTACTTACAACTCTCTTGACAAAAGCCAAGGTGGTCACCTCGGGCTATCAAGAGGAAAAATACAGCAGGTCGCCAAAGCCAACAACATAATGGAAAAATGCCTACGGCACCTGGTATTCCCAGGTGGTCTCCCATCCAGGTACTAACCAGGCCCGACCCTGCTTAGCATCCGAGATCAGACGAGATCGAGCATATTCAGGGTGATGTGGCTGCAGGCAATCTTGCACCCTACTTACAACTCTCTTGACAAAAGCCAAGGTGGTCACCTCGGGCAATCGAGAGGAAAAATACAGCAGGTCGCCAAAGCCAACAACATAATGGAAAAAAGCCTACGGCACCTGGTATTTCCAGGCGGTCTCCCATCCAGGTACTAACCAGGCCCGACCCTGCTTAGCATCCGAGATCAGACGAAATCGAGCGCATTCAGGGTGATGTGGCCGTAGGCAATCTTGCACCCTACTTACAACTCTCTTGACAAAAGCCAAGGTGGTCACCTCGGGCAATCGAGAGGAAAAATACAGCAGGTCGCCAAAGCCAACAACATAATGGAAAAAAGCCTACGGCACCTGGTATTCCCAGGCGGTCTCCCATTCAGGTACTAACCAGGCCCGACCCTGCTTAGCATCCGAGATCAGACGAGATCGTGCGCATTCAGGGTGATGTGGCCGTAGGCGATCTAGTACCCTACTTACAACTCTCTTGACAAAAGCCAAGGTGGTCACCTCGGGCTATCAAGAGGAAAAATACAGCAGGTCGCCAAAGCCAACAACATAATGGAAAAATGCCTACGGCACCTGGTATTCCCAGGTGGTCTCCCATCCAGGTACTAACCAGGCCCGACCCTGCTTAGCATCCGAGATCAGACGAGATCGAGCATATTCAGGGTGATGTGGCTGCAGGCAATCTTGCACCCTACTTACAACTCTCTTGACAAAAGCCAAGGTGGTCACCTCGGGCAAACGAGAGGAAAAATACAGCAGGTCGCCAAAGCCAACAACATAATGGAAAAAAGCCTACGGCACCTGGTATTCCCAGGCGGTCTCCCATCCAGGTACTAACCAGGTCCGACCCTGCTTAGCATCCGAGATCAGACGAGATCGAGCGCATCCAGGGTGATGTGGCCGTAGGCGATCTGGCACCCTACATACAACTCTCTTGACAAAAGCCAAGGTGGTCACCTCGGGAAATCGAGAGGAAAAATACAGCAGGTCGCCAAAGCCAACATCATAATGGAAAAAAGCCTACGGCACCTGGCATTCCCGGGCGGTCTCCCATCCAGGTACTAACCAGGCCCGACCCTGCTTAGCATCCGAGATCAGACGAGATCGAGCGCATTCAGGGTGATGTGGCCGTAGGCGATCTTGCACCCTACTTACAACTCTCTTGACAAAAGCCAAGGTGGTCACCTCGGGCAATCGAGAGGAAAAATACAGCAGGTCGCCAAAGCCAACAACATAATGCAAAAAAGCCTACGGCACCTGGTATTCCCAGGCAGTCTCCCATCCGGGTACTAACCAGGCGCGACCCTGATTAGCATCTGAGATCAGACGAGATCGAGCACATTCAGGATGATGTTGCCGTAGGCGATCTTGCACCCTACTTACAACTCTCTAGACAAAAGCCAAGGTGGTCACCTCGGGCAATCGAGAGGAAAAATACAGCAGGTCGCCAAAGCCAACAACATAATGGAAAAAAGCCTACGGCACCTGGTATTTCCAGGCGGTCTCCCATCCAGGTACTAACCAGGCCCGACCCTGCTTAGCATCCGAGATCAGACGAAATCGAGCGCATTCAGGGTGATGTGGCCGTAGGCGATCTTGCACCCTACTTACAACTCTCTTGACAAAAGCCAAGGTGGTCACCTCGGGCAATCGAGATGAAAAATACAGCAGGTCGCCAAAGCCAACAACATAATGGAAAAAAGCCTACGGCACCTGGTATTCCCAGGCGGTCTCCCATTCAGGTACTAACCAGGCCCGACCCTGCTTAGCATCCGAGATCAGACGAGATCGTGCGCATTCAGGGTGATGTGGCCGTAGGCGATCTAGTACCCTACTTACAACTCTCTTGACAAAAGCCAAGGTGGTCACCTCGGGCTATCAAGAGGAAAAATACAGCAGGTCGCCAAAGCCAACAACATAATGGAAAAATGCCTACGGCACCTGGTATTCCCAGGTGGTCTCCCATCCAGGTACTAACCAGGCCCGACCCTGCTTAGCATCCGAGATCAGACGAGATCGAGCGCATTCAGGGTGATGTGGCCATAGGCGATCTTGCACCCTACTTACAACTCTCTTGACAAAAGCCAAGGTGGTCACCTCGGGCAATCGAGAGGAAAAATACAGCAGGTCGCCAAAGCCAACAACATAATGGGAAAAAAGCCTACAGCACCTGGTATTCCCAGGCGGTCTACCATCTAGGTACTAACCAGGCGCGACCCTGCTTAGCATCCGAGATCAGACGAGATCGAGCGCATTCAGGGTGATGTGGCCATAGGCAATCTTGCACTCTACTTACAACTCTCTTGACAAAAGCCAAGGTGGTCACCTCGGGCAATCGAGAGGAAAAATACAGCAGGTCGCCAAAGCCAACAACATAATAGAAAAAAGCCTACGGCACCTGGTGTTGCCAGGCGGTCTCCCATCCAGGTACTAACCAGGCCCGACCCTGCTTAGCATCCGAGATCAGACGAGATCGAGCGCATTCAGGGTGATGTGGCCGTAGGCGATATTGCACCCTACTTACAACTCTCTTGACAAAAGCCAAGGTGGTCACCTCGGGAAATCGAGAGGAAAAATACAGCAGGTCGCCAAAGCCAACAACATAATGGAAAAAAGCCTACGGCACCTGGTATTCCCAGGCGGTCTCCCATCCAGGTACTAACCAGGTCCGACCCTGCTTAGCATCCGAGATCAGACGAGATCGAGCGCATCTAGGGTGATGTGGCCGTAGGCGATCTGGCACCCTACATACAACTCTCTTGACAAAAGCCAAGGTGGTCACCGCGGGAAATCGAGAGGAAAAATACAGCAGGTCGCCAAAGCCAACATCATAATGGAAAAAAGCCTACGGCACCTGGCATTCCCGGGCGGTCTCCCATCCAGGTACTAACCAGGCCCGACCCTGCTTAGCATCCGAGATCAGACGAGATCGAGCGCATTCAGGGTGATGTGGCCGTAGGCGATCTTGCACCCTACTTACAACTCTCTTGACAAAAGCCAAGGTGGTCACCTCGGGCAATCGAGAGGAAAAATACAGCAGGTCGCCAAAGCCAACAACATAATGGAAAAAAGCCTATGGCACCTGGTATTCCCAGGCGGTCTCCCATCCGGGTACTAACCAGGCGCGACCCTGATTAGCATCTGAGATCAGACGAGATCGAGCACATTCAGGATGATGTTGCCGTAGGCGATCTTGCACCCTACTTACAACTCTCTAGACAAAAGCCAAGGTGGTCACCTCGGGCAATCGAGAGGAAAAATACAGCAGGTCGCCAAAGCCAACAACATAATGGAAAAAAGCCTACGGCACCTGGTATTCCCAGGCGGTCTCCCATCCAGGTACTAACCAGGCCCGACCCTGCTTAGCATCCGAGATCAGACGAGATCGAGCGCATTCAGGGTGATGTGGCCGTAGGCGATCTTGCACCCTACTTACACAACTCTCTTGACAAAAGCCAAGGTGGTCACCTCGGGCAATCGAGAGGAAAAATACAGCAGGTCGCCAAAGCCAACAACATAATGGAAAAAAGCCTACGGCACCTGGTATTCCCAGGCGGTCTCCCATCCAGGTACTAACCTGGCCCGACCCTGCTTAGCATCCGAGATCAGACGAGATCGAGCGCATTCAGGGTGATGTGGCTGTAGGCTATCTTGCACCCTACTTACAACTCTCTTGACAAAAGCCAAGGTGGTCACCTCGGGCAATCGAGAGGAAAAATACAGCAGGTCGCCAAAGCCAACAACATAATGGAAAAAAGCCTACGGCACCTGGTATTTCCAGGCGGTCTCCCATCCAGGTACTAACCAGGCCCGACCCTGCTTAGCATCCGAGATCAGACGAAATCGAGCGCATTCAGGGTAATGTGGCCGTAGGCAATCTTGCACCCTACTTACAACTCTCTTGACAAAAGCCAAGGTGGTCACCTCGGGCAATCGAGAGGAAAAATACAGCAGGTCGCCAAAGCCAACAACATAATGGAAAAAAGCCTACGGCACCTGGTATTCCCAGGCGGTCTCCCATTCAGGTACTAACCAGGCCCGACCCTGCTTAGCATCCGAGATCAGACGAGATCGTGCGCATTCAGGGTGATGTGGCCGTAGGCGATCTAGTACCCTACTTACAACTCTCTTGACAAAAGACAAGGTGGTCACCTCGGGCTATCAAGAGGAAAAATACAGCAGGTCGCCAAAGCCAACAACATAATGGAAAAATGCCTACGGCACCTGGTATTCCCAGGTGGTCTCCCATCCAGGTACTAACCAGGCCCGACCCTGCTTAGCATCCGAGATCAGACGAGATCGAGCGCATTCAGGGTGATGTGGCCGTAGGCAATCTTGCACCCTACTTACAACTCTCTTGACAAAAGCCAAGGTGGTCACCTCGGGCAATCGAGAGGAAAAATACAGCAGGTCGCCAAAGCCAACAACATAATGGGAAAAAAGCCTACAGCACCTGGTATTCCCAGGCGGTCTCCCATCTAGGTACTAACCAGGCGCGACCCTGCTTAGCATCCGAGATCAGACAAGATCGAGCGCATTCAGGGTGATGTGGCCATAGGCAATCTTGCACTCTACTTACAACTCTCTTGACAAAAGCCAAGGTGGTCACCTCGGGCAATGGAGAGGAAAAATACAGCAGGTCGCCAAAGCCAACAACATAATGGAAAAAAGCCTACGGCACCTGGTATTCCCAGGCGGTCTCCCATCCAGGTACTAACCAGGCCCGACCCTGCTTAGCATCCGAGATCAGACGAGATCGAGCATATTCAGGGTGATGTGGCTGCAGGCAATCTTGCACCCTACTTACAACTCTCTTGACAAAAGCCAAGGTGGTCACCTCGGGCAAACGAGAGGAAAAATACAGCAGGTCGCCAAAGCCAACAACATAATGGAAAAAAGCCTACGGCACCTGGTATTCCCAGGCGGTCTCCCATCCAGGTACTAACCAGGTCCGACCCTGCTTAGCATCCGAGATCAGACGAGATCGAGCGCATCCAGGGTGATGTGGCCGTAGGCGATCTGGCACCCTACATACAACTCTCTTGACAAAAGCCAAGGTGGTCACCTCGGGAAATCGAGAGGAAAAATACAGCAGGTCGCCAAAGCCAACATCATAATGGAAAAAAGCCTACGGCACCTGGCATTCCCGGGCGGTCTCCCATCCAGGTACTAACCAGGCCCGACCCTGCTTAGCATCCGAGATCAGACGAGATCGAGCGCATTCAGGGTGATGTGGCCGTAGGCGATCTTGCACCCTACTTACAACTCTCTTGACAAAAGCCAAGGTGGTCACCTCGGGCAATCGAGAGGAAAAATACAGCAGGTCGCCAAAACCAACAACATAATGCAAAAAAGCCTACGGCACCTGGTATTCCCAGGCAGTCTCCCATCCGGGTACTAACCAGGCGCGACCCTGATTAGCATCTGAGATCAGACGAGATCGAGCACATTCAGGATGATGTTGCCGTAGGCGATCTTGCACCCTACTTACAACTCTCTAGACAAAAGCCAAGGTGGTCACCTCGGGCAATCGAGAGGAAAAATACAGCAGGTCGCCAAAGCCAACAACATAATGGGAAAAAAGCCTACAGCACCTGGTATTCCCAGGCGGTCTCCCATCTAGGTACTAACCAGGCGCGACCCTGCTTAGCATCCGAGATCAGACGAGATCGAGCGCATTCAGGGTGATGTGGCCATAGGCAATCTTGCACTCTACTTACAACTCTCTTGACAAAAGCCAAGGTGGTCACCTCGGGCAATGGAGAGGAAAAATACAGCAGGTCGCCAAAGCCAACAACATAATGGAAAAAAGCCTACGGCACCTGGTATTCCCAGGCGGTCTCCCATCCAGGTACTAACCAGGCCCGACCCTGCTTAGCATCCGAGATCAGACGAGATCGAGCGCATTCAGGGTGATGTGGTCGTAGGCAATCTTGCACCCTACTTACAACTCTCTTGACAAAAGCCAAGGTGGTCACCTCGGGCAAACGAGAGGAAAAATACAGCAGGTCGCCAAAGCCAACAACATAATGGAAAAAAGCCTACGGCACCTGGTATTCCCAGGCGGTCTCCCATCCAGGTACTAACCAGGTCCGACCCTGCTTAGCATCCGAGATCAGACGAGATCGAGCGCATCCAGGGTGATGTGGCCGTAGGCGATCTGGCACCCTACATACAACTCTCTTGACAAAAGCCAAGGTGGTCACCTCGGGAAATCGAGAGGAAAAATACAGCAGGTCGCCAAAGCCAACATCATAATGGAAAAAAGCCTACGGCACCTGGCATTCCCGGGCGGTCTCCCATCCAGGTACTAACCAGGCCCGACCCTGCTTAGCATCCGAGATCAGACGAGATCGAGCGCATTCAGGGTGATGTGGCCGTAGGCGATCTTGCACCCTACTTACAACTCTCTTGACAAAAGCCAAGGTGGTCACCTCGGGCAATCGAGAGGAAAAATACAGCAGGTCGCCAAAGCCAACAACATAATGCAAAAAAGCCTACGGCACCTGGTATTCCCAGGCAGTCTCCCATCCGGGTACTAACCAGGCGCGACCCTGATTAGCATCTGAGATCAGACGAGATCGAGCACATTCAGGATGATGTTGCCGTAGGCGATCTTGCACCCTACTTACAACTCTCTAGACAAAAGCCAAGGTGGTCACCTCGGGCAATCGAGAGGAAAAATACAGCAGGTCGCCAAAGCCAACAACATAATGGAAAAAAGCCTACGGCACCTGGTATTCCCAGGCGGTCTCCCATCCAGGTACTAACCAGGCCCGACCCTGCTTAGCATCCGAGATCAGACGAGATCGAGCGCATTCAGGGTGATGTGGCCGTAGGCGATCTTGCACCCTACTTACACAACTCTCTTGACAAAAGCCAAGGTGGTCACCTCGGGCAATCGAGAGGAAAAATACAGCAGGTCGCCAAAGCCAACAACATAATGGAAAAAAGCCTACGGCACCTGGTATTCCCAGGCGGTCTCCCATCCAGGTACTAACCTGGCCCGACCCTGCTTAGCATCCGAGATCAGACGAGATCGAGCGCATTCAGGGTGATGTGGCCGTAGGCTATCTTGCACCCTACTTACAACTCTCTTGACAAAAGCCAAGGTGGTCACCTCGGGCAATCGAGAGGAAAAATACAGCAGGTCGCCAAAGCCAACAACATAATGGAAAAAAGCCTACGGCACCTGGTATTTCCAGGCGGTCTCCCATCCAGGTACTAACCAGGCCCGACCCTGCTTAGCATCCGAGATCAGACGAAATCGAGCGCATTCAGGGTGATGTGGCCGTAGGCGATCTTGCACCCTACTTACAACTCTCTTGACAAAAGCCAAGGTGGTCACTTCGGGCAATCGAGAGGAAAAATACAGCAGGTCGCCAAAGCCAACAACATTATGGAAAAAAGCCTACGGCACCTGGTATTCCCAGGCGGTCTCCCATTCAGGTACTAACCAGGCCCGACCCTGCTTAGCATCCGAGATCAGACGAGATCGAGCGCATTCAGGGTGATGTGGCCGTAGGCGATCTTGCACCCTACTTACAACTCTCTTGACAAAAGCCAAGGTGGTCACCTCGGGCAATCGAGAGGAAAAATACAGCAGGTCGCCAAAGCCAACAACATAATGGGAAAAAAGCCTACAGCACCTGGTATTCCCAGGCGGTCTCCCATCTAGGTACTAACCAGGCGCGACCCTGCTTAGCATCCGAGATCAGACGAGATCGAGCGCATTCAGGGTGATGTGGCCATAGGCAATCTTGCACTCTACTTACAACTCTCTTGACAAAAGCCAAGGTGGTCACCTCGGGCAATGGAGAGGAAAAATACAGCAGGTCGCCAAAGCCAACAACATAATGGAAAAAAGCCTACGGCACCTGGTATTCCCAGGCGGTCTCCCATCCAGGTACTAACCAGGCCCGACCCTGCTTAGCATCCGAGATCAGACGAGATCGAGCGCATTCAGGGTGATGTGGCCGTAGGCGATATTGCACCCTACTTACAACTCTCTTGACAAAAGCCAAGGTGGTCACCTCGGGCAATCGAGAGGAAAAATACAGCAGGTCGCCAAAGCCAACAACATAATGGAAAAAGGCCTACGGCACCTGGTATTCCCAGGCGGTCTCCCATCCAGGTACTAACCAGGCCCGACCCTGCTTAGCATCCGAGATCAGACGAGATCGAGCATATTCAGGGTGATGTGGCTGCAGGCAATCTTGCACCCTACTTACAACTCTCTTGACAAAAGCCAAGGTGGTCACCTCGGGCAATCGAGAGGAAAAATACAGCAGGTCGCCAAAGCCAACAACATAATGGAAAAAAGCCTACGGCACCTGGTATTCCCAGGCGGTCTCCCATCCAGGTACTAACCAGGCCCGACCCTGCTTAGCATCCGAGATCAGACGAGATCGAGCGCATTCAGGGTGATGTGGCCGTAGGCGATCTTGCACCCTACTTACACAACTCTCTTGACAAAAGCCAAGGTGGTCACCTCGGGCAATCGAGAGGAAAAATACCGCAGGTCGCCAAAGCCAACAACATAATGGAAAAAAGCCTACGGCACCTGGTATTCCCAGGCGGTCTCCCATCCAGGTACTAACCAGGTCCGACCCTGCTTAGCATCCGAGATCAGACGAGATCGAGCGCATCCAGGGTGATGTGGCCGTAGGCGATCTGGCACCCTACATACAACTCTCTTGACAAAAGCCAAGGTGGTCACCTCGGGAAATCGAGAGGAAAAATACAGCAGGTCGCCAAAGCCAACATCATAATGGAAAAAAGCCTACGGCACCTGGCATTCCCGGGCGGTCTCCCATCCAGGTACTAACCAGGCCCGACCCTGCTTAGCATCCGAGATCAGACGAGATCGAGCGCATTCAGGGTGATGTGGCCGTAGGCGATCTTGCACCCTACTTACAACTCTCTTGACAAAAGCCAAGGTGGTCACCTCGGGCAATCGAGAGGAAAAATACAGCAGGTCGCCAAAGCCAACAACATAATGGAAAAAAGCCTACGGCACCTGGTATTCCCAGGCGGTCTCCCATCCAGGTACTAACCAGGCCCGACCCTGCTTAGCATCTGAGATCAGACGAGATCGAGCGCATTCAGGGTGATGTGGCCGTAGGCGATCTTGCACCCTACTTACACAACTCTCTTGACAAAAGCCAAGGTGGTCACCTCGGGCAATCGAGAGGAAAAATACCGCAGGTCGCCAAAGCCAACAACATAATGGAAAAAAGCCTACGGCACCTGGTATTCCCAGGCGGTCTCCCATCCAGGTACTAACCTGGCCCGACCCTGCTTAGCATGCGAGATCAGACGAGATCGAGCGCATTCAGGGTGATGTGGCCGTAGGCTATCTTGCACCCTACTTACAACTCTCTTGACAAAAGCCAAGGTGGTCACCTCGGGCAATCGAGAGGAAAAATACAGCAGGTCGCGAAAGCCAACAACATAATGGAAAAAAGCCTACGGCACCTGGTATTTCCAGGCGGTCTCCGATCCAGGTACTAACCAGGCCCGACCCTGCTTAGCATCCGAGATCAGACGAAATCGAGCGCATTCAGGGTGATGTGGCCGTAGGCGATCTTGCACCCTACTTACAACTCTCTTGACAAAAGCCAAGGTGGTCACCTCGGGCAATCGAGAGGAAAAATACAGCAGGTCGCCAAAGCCAACAACATAATGGAAAAAAGCCTACGGCACCTGGTATTCCCAGGCGGTCTCCCATTCAGGTACTAACCAGGCACGACCCTGCTTAGCATCCGAGATCAGACGAGATCGTGCGCATTCAGGGTGATGTGGCCGTAGGCGATCTAGTACCCTACTTACAACTCTCTTGACAAAAGCCAAGGTGGTCACCTCGGGCTATCAAGAGGAAAAATACAGCAGGTCGCCAAAGCCAACAACATAATGGAAAAATGCCTACGGCACCTGGTATTCCCAGGTGGTCTCCCATCCAGGTACTAACCAGGCCCGACCCTGCTTAGCATTCGAGATCAGACGAGATCGAGCGCATTCAGGGTGATGTGGCCGTAGGCGATCTTGCACCCTACTTACAACTCTCTTGACAAAAGCCAAGGTGGTCACCTCGGGCAATCGAGAGGAAAAATACAGCAGGTCGCCAAAGCCAACAACATAATGGGAAAAAAGCCTACAGCACCTGGTATTCCCAGGCGGTCTCCCATCTAGGTACTAACCAGGCGCGACCCTGCTTAGCATCCGAGATCAGACGAGATCGAGCGCATTCAGGGTGATGTGGCCATAGGCAATCTTGCGCTCTACTTA
>NW_027507791.1:183257583-183307583 GCF_037356315.1 Lithobates pipiens
CTTGCACCCTACTTACAACTCTCTTGACAAAAGCCAAGGTGGTCACCTCGGGCAATCGAGAGGAAAAATACAGCAGGTCGCCAAAGCCAACAACATAATGGAAAAAGCCTACGGCACCTGGTATTCCCAGGCGGTCTCCCAGCCAGGTACTAACCAGGCCCGACCCTGCTTAGCATCTGAGATCAGACGAGATCGACAGCATTCAGGGTGATGTGGCCGTAGGCGTTCTTGCACCCTACTTACAACTCTCTTGACAAAAGCCAAGGTGGTCACCTCGGGCAATCGAGAGGAAAAATACAGCAGGTCGCCAAAGCCAACAACATAATGGAAAAAAGCCTACGGCACCTGGTATTCCCAGGCGGTCTCCCACCCAGGTACTAACCAGGCCCGACCCTGCTTAGCATCCGAGATCAGACGAGATCGAGCGCATTCAGGGTGATGTGGCCGTAGGCGATCGTGTACCCTACTTACAACTCTCTTGACAAAAGCCAAGGTGGTCACCTCGGGCAATCGAGAGGAAAAATACAGCAGGTCGCCAAAGCCAATAACATAATGGAAAAAAGCCTACGGCACCTGGTATTCCCAGGCGGTCTCCCATCCAGGTACTAACCAGGCCCGACCCTGCTTAGCATCCGAGATCAGACAAGATCGAGCGCATTCAGGGTGATGTGGCCGTAGGCGATCTAGCTCCCTACTTACAACTCTCTTGACAAAAGCCAAGGTGGTCACCTCGGGCAATCGAGAGGAAAAATACAGCAGGTCGCCAAAGCCAACAACATAATGGAAAAAAGCCTACGGCACCAGGTATTCCCAGGCGGTCTCCCATCCAGGTACTAACCAGGCCCGACCCTGCTTAGCATCCGAGATCAGAAGAGATCGAGCGCATTCAGTGTGATGTGGACGTAGGTGATCTAACACCCTACTTACAACTCTCTTGACAAAAGCCAAGCTGGTCACCTCGGGCAATCGAGAGGAAAAATACAGCAGGTCGCCAAAGCCAACAACATAATGGAAAAAAGCCTACGGCACCTGGTATTCCCAGGCGGTCTCCCATCCAGGTACTAACCAGGCCCGACCCTGCTTAGCATCCGAGATCAGACGAGATCGAGCGCATTCAGGGTGATGTGACCGTAAGCGACCTTGCACCCTACTTACAACTCTCTTGACAAAAGCCAAGGTGGTCACCTCGGGCAATCGAGAGGAAAAATACAGCAGGTCGCCAAAGCCAACAACATAATGGAAAAAAGCCTACGGCACCTGGTATTCCCAGGCGGTCTCCCATCCAGGTACTAACCAGGCCCAACCCTGCTTAGCATCCGAGATCAGACGAGATCGAGCGCATTCAGGGTGATGTGGCCGTAGGCGATCTTGCACCCTACTTCCAACTCTCTTGACAAAAGCCAAGGTGGTCACCTCGGGCAATCGAGAGGAAAAATATAGCAGGTCGCCAAAGCCAACAACATAATGGGAAAAAAGCCTACAGCACCTGGTATTCCCAGGCGGTCTCCCATCTAGGTACTAACCAGGCGCGACCCTGCTTAGCATCCGAGATAAGACGAGATCGAGCGCATTCAGGGTGATGTGGCCATAGGTGATCTTGCACCGTACTTACAACTCTCTTGACAAAAGCCAAGGTGGTCACCTCGGGGAATCGAGAGGAAAAATACAGCAGGTCGCCAAAGCCAACAACATAATGGAAAAAAGTCTACGGCACCTGGTATTCCCAGGCGGTCTCCCATCCAGGTACTAACCAGGCCCGACCCTGTTTAGCATCCGAGATCAGACGAGATCGAGCGCATTCAGGGTGATGTGGCCGTAGGCGATCTTGCACCCTACTTACAACTCTCTTGACAAAGGCCAAGGTGGTCACCTCGGGGAATCGAGAGGAAAAATACAGCAGGTCGCCAAAGCCAACAACATAATGGAAAAAAGCCTACGGCACCTGGTATTCCCAGGCGGTCTCCCATCCAGGTACTAACCAGGCCCGACCCTGCTTAGCATCCGAGATCAGACGAGATCGAGTGCATTCAGGGTGATGTGGCCGTAGGCAATCTTGCACCCTACTTACAACTCTCTTGACAAAAGCCAAGGTGGTCACCTCGGGCAAACGAGAGGAAAAATACAGCAGGTCGCCAAAGCCAACAACATAATGGAAAAAAGCCTACGGCACCTGGTATTCCCAGGCGGTCTCCCATCCAGGTACTAACCAGGTCCGACCCTGCTTAGCATCCAAGATCAGACGAGATCAAGCGCATCCAGGGTGATGTGGCTGTAGGCGATCTGGCACCCTACATACAACTCTCTTGACAAAAGCCAAGGTGGTCACATCAGGAAATCGAGAGGAAAAATACAGCAGGTCGCCAAAGCCAACATCATAATGGAAAAAAGCCTACGGCACCTGGCATTCCCGGGCGGTCTCCCATCCAGGTACTAACCAGGCCCGACCCTGCTTAGCATCCAAGATCAGACGAGATCGAGCGCATTCAGGGTGATGTGGCCGTAGGCGATCTTGCACCCTACTTACAACTCTCTTGACAAAAGCCAAGGTGGTCACCTCGGGCAATCGAGAGGAAAAATACAGCAGGTCGCCAAAGCCAACAACATAATGGAAAAAAGCCTACGGCACCTGGTATTCCCAGGCGGTCTCCCATCCCGGTACTAACCAGGCGCGACCCTGATTAGCATCTGAGATCAGACGAGATCGAGCACATTCAGGATGATGTTGCCGTAGGCGATCTTGCACCCTACTTACAACTCTCTTGACAAAAGCCAAGGTGGTCACCTCGGGCAATCGAGAGGAAAAATACAGCAGGTCGCCAAAGCCAACAACATAATGGAAAAAAGCCTACGGCACCTGGTATTCCCAGGCGGTCTACCATCCAGGTACTAACCAGGCCCGACCCTGCTTAGCATCCGAGATCAGACGAGATCGAGCGCATTCAGGGTGATGTGGCCGTAGGCGATCTTGCACCCTACTTACACAACTCTCTTGACAAAAGCCAAGGTGGTCACCTCGGGCAATCGAGAGGAAAAATACAGCAGGTCGCCAAA
This sequence comes from Lithobates pipiens, assembly GCF_037356315.1. Taxonomy (NCBI): domain Eukaryota; kingdom Metazoa; phylum Chordata; class Amphibia; order Anura; family Ranidae; genus Lithobates; species Lithobates pipiens. The sequence continues at coordinate 183,260,635 of NW_027507791.1, forward strand.
GCCAACAACATAATGGAAAAAAGCCTACGGCACCTGGTATTCCCAGGCGGTCTCCCATCCAGGTACTAACCAGGTCCGACCCTGCTTAGCATCCAAGATCAGACGAGATCGAGCGCATCCAGGGTGATGTGGCTGTAGGCGATCTGGCACCCTACATACAACTCTCTTGACAAAAGCCAAGGTGGTCACCTCGGGAAATCGAGAGGAAAAATACAGCAGGTCGCCAAAGCCAACATCATAATGGAAAAAAGCCTACGGCACCTGGCATTCCCGGGCGGTCTCCCATCCAGGTACTAACCAGGCCCGACCCTGCTTAGCATCCAAGATCAGACGAGATCGAGCGCATTCAGGGTGATGTGGCCGTAGGCGATCTTGCACCCTACTTACAACTCTCTTGACAAAAGCCAAGGTGGTCACCTCGGGCAATCGAGAGGAAAAATACAGCAGGTCGCCAAAGCCAACAACATAATGGAAAAAAGCCTACGGCACCTGGTATTCCCAGGCGGTCTCCCATCCCGGTACTAACCAGGCGCGACCCTGACTAGCATCTGAGATCAGACGAGATCGAGCACATTCAGGATGATGTTGCCGTAGGCGATCTTGCACCCTACTTACAACTCTCTTGACAAAAGCCAAGGTGGTCACCTCGGGCAATTGAGAGGAAAAATACAGCAGGTCGCCAAAGCCAACAACATAATGGAAAAAAGCCTACGGCACCTGGTATTCTCAGGCGGTCTCCCATCCAGGTACTAACCAGGCCCGACCCTGCTTAGCATCCGAGATCAGACAAGATCAAGCGCATTTAGGTTGATGTGGCCATAGGCGATCTAGCACCCTACTTACAACTCTCTTGACAAAAGCCAAGGTGGTCACCTCGGGCAATCGAGAGGAAAAAAACAGCAGGTCACCAAAGCCAACAACATAATGGAAAAAAGCCTACGGCACCTGGTATTCCCAGGCGGTCTCCCATCCAGGTACTAACCACACCCGACCCTGCTTAGCATCCGAGATCAGACGAGATCGAGCGCATTCAGGGTGATGTGGCCGTAGGCGATCTTGCACCCTACTTACAACTCTCTTGACAAAAGCCAAGGTGGTCACCTCGGGCAATCGAGAGGAAAAAAACAGCAGGTCGCCAAAGCCAACAACATAATGGAAAAAAGCCTACTGCACCTGGTATTCCTAGGCGGTCTCCCATCCAGGTACTAACCAGGCACGACCCTGCATAGCATCCGAGATCAGACGAGATTGAGCGCATTCAGGGTGATGTTGCCGTAGGCAATCTTGCACCCTACTTACAACTCTCTTGACAAAAGCCAAGGTGGTCACCTCAGGCAATCGAGAGGAAAAATACAGCAGGTCGCCAAAGCCAACAACATAATGGAAAAAAGCCTACGGCACCTGGAATTCCCAGGCGGTGTCCCATCCAAGTACTAACCAGCCCCGACCCTGCTTAGCATCCGAGATCAGACGAGATCGAGCGCATTCAGGGTGATGTGGCCGTAGGCGATCTTGCACCCTACTTACAACCCTCTTGACAAAAGCCAAGGTGGTCACCTCGGGCAATCGAGAGGAAAAATACAGCAGGTCACCAAAGCCAACAACATAATGGAAAAAAGCCTACGGCACCGAGTATTCCCAGGCGGTCTCCTCCCATCCAGGTACTAACCAGGTCCGACCCTGCTTAGCATCCGAGATCAGACGAGATCGAGCGCATTCAGGGTGATGTGGCCGTAGGCATTCTTGCACCCTACTTACAACTCTCTTGACAAAAGCCAAGGTGGTCACCTCGGGCAATCGAGAGGAAAAATACAGCAGGTCGCCAAAGCCAACAACATAATGGAAAAAAGCCTACGGCACCTGGTATTCCCAGGCGGTCTCCCATCCAGGTACAAACCAGGCCCGACCCTGCTTAGCATCCGAGATGAGACGAGATCGAGCGCATTCAGGGTGATGTGGCCGTAGGCGATCTTGCACCCTACTTACAACTCTCTTGACAAAAGCCAAGGTGGTCACCTCGGGCAATCGAGAGGAAAAATACAGCAGGTCGCCAAAGCCAACAACATAATGGAAAAAAGCCTACGGCACCTGGTATTCCCAGGCGGTCTCCCATCCAGCTACTAACCAGGCCGGACCCTGCTTAGCATCCGAGATCAGACGAGATCGAGCGCATTCAGGGTGATGTGGCCGTAGGCGATCTTGCAACCTACTTACAACTTTCTTGACAAAAGCCAAGGTGGTCACCTCGGGTAATCGAGAGGAAAAATACAGCAGGTCGCCAAAGCCAACAACATAATGGAAAAAAGCCTACGGCACCTGGTATTCCCAGGCTGTCTCCCATCCAGGTACTAACCAGGCCCGGCCCTGCTTAGCATACGAGATCAGACGAGATCGAGCGCATTCAGGGTGATGTGGCCGTAGGTGATCTTGCACCCTACTTACAACTCTCTTGACAAAAGCCAAGGTGGTCACCTCGGGCAATCGAGAGGAAAAATACAGCAGGTCGCCAAAGCCAACAACATAATGGAAAAAAGCCTACGGCACCTGGTATTCCCAGGCTGTCTCCCATCCAGGTACTAACCAGGCCCGACCCTGCTTAGCATCCGAGATCAGACGAGATCGAGCGCATTCAGGGTGATGTGGCCGTAGGCGATCTTGCACCCTACTTACAACTCTCTTGACAAAAGCCAAGGTGGTCACCTCGGGCAATCGAGAGGAAAAATACAGCAGGTCGCCAAAGCCAACAACATAATGGAAAAAACCCTTCGGCAACTGGTATTCCCAGGCGGTCTCCCATCCAGGTACTAACCAGGCCCAACCCTGCTTAGCATCCGAGATCGAGCGCATTCAGGGTGATGTGGCCGTAGGCAATCTTGCACCCTACTTACAACTCTCTTGACAAAAGCCAAGGTGGTCACCTCGGGCAATCGAGAGGAAAAATACAGCAGGTCGCCAAGCCAACAACATAATGGAAAATAGCCTACGGCACCTGGTATTCCCAGGCGGTCTCCCATCCAGGTACTAACCAGGCCCGACCCTGCTTAGCATCCGAGATCAGATGAGATCGAGCGCATTCAGGGTGATGTGACCGTAGGCGATCTTGCACCCTACTTACAACTCTCTTGACAAAAGCCAAGGTGGTCACCTCGGGCAATCGAGAGGAAAAATACAGCAGGTCGCCAAAGCCAACAACATAATGGAAAAAAGTCTACGGCACCTGGTATTCCCAGGCGGTCTCCCATCCAGGTACTAACCAGGCCTGACCCTGCTAAGCATCCGAGATCAGACGAGATCGGGCGCAATCAGGGTGATGTGGCCATAGGCGATCTTGCACCCTACTTACAACTCTCTTGACAAAAGCCAAGGTGGTCACCTCGGGCAATCGAGAGGAAAAATACAGCAGGTCGCCAAAGCCAACAACATAATGGAAAAAAGCCTACGGCACCTGGTATTCCAAGGCAGTCTCCCATGCAGGTACTAACCAGGCCCGACCCTGCTTAGCATCCGAGATCAGACGAGATCGAGCGCAATCAGGATGATGTGGCCATAGGCGATCTTGCACCCTACTTACAACTCTCTTGACAAAAGCCAAGGTGGTCACCTCGGGCAATCGAGAGGAAAAATACAGCAGGTCGCCAAGCCAACAACATAATGGAAAATAGCCTACGGCACATGGTATTCCCAGGCGGTCTCCCATCCAGGTACTAACCAGGCCCGACCCTGCTTAGCATCCGAGATCAGATGAGATCGAGCTCATTCAGGGTGATGTGACCGTAGGCAATCTTGCACCCTACTTACAACTCTCTTGACAAAAGCCAAGGTGGTCACCTCGGGCAATCGAGAGGAAAAATACAGCAGGTCGCCAAGCCAACAACATAATGGAAAAAAGTCTACGGCACCTGGTATTCCCAGGCGGTCTCCCATCCAGGTACTAACCAAGCCCGACCCTGCTTAGCATCCGAGATCAGACGAGATCGAGCGCATTCAGGGTGATGTGGCCGTAGGCGATCTTGCACCCTACTTACAACTCTCTTGACAAAAGCCAAGGTGGTCACCTCGGGCAATGGAGAGGAAAAATACAGCAGGTCGCCAAAGCCAACAACATAATGGAAAAAAGCCTACGGCACCTGGTATTCCCAGGCGGTCTCCCATTCAGGTACTAACCAGGACCGACCCTGCTTAGCATCCGAGATCAGACGAGATCGAGCGCATTCAGGGTGATGTGGCCGTAGGCGATCTTGCACCCTACTTACAACTCTCTTGACAAAAGCCAAGGTGGTCACCTCGGGCAATCGAGAGGAAAAATACAGCAGGTCGCCAAAGCCAACAACATAATGGAAAAAAGCCTACGGCACCTGGTATTCCCAGGCAGTCTCCCATCCAGGTACTAACCAGGCCCGACCCTGCTTAGCATCCGAGATCAGATGAGATCGAGGGCATTCAGGGTGATGTGGCCGTAGGCAATCTTGCTCCCTACTTACAACTCTCTTGACAAAAGCCAAGGTGGTCACCTCGGGCAATCGAGAAGAAAAATACAGCAGGTCGCCAAAACCAACAACATAGTGGAAAAAAGCCTACGGCACCTGGCATTCCCAGGCGCTCTCCCATCCAGGTACTAACCAGGCCCGACCCTGCTTAGCATCCGAGATCAGACGAGATCGAGCGCATTCAGGGTGATGTGGCCGTAGGCAATCTTGCACCCTACTTACAACTCTCTTGACAAAAGCCAAGGTGGTCACCTCGGGCAATGGAGAGGAAAAATACAGCAGGTCGCCAAGCCAACAACATAATGGAAAAAAGTCTACGGCACCTGGTATTCCCAGGCGGTCTCCCATCCAGGTACTAACCAAGCCCGACCCTGCTTAGCATCCGAGATCAGACGAGATCGAGCACATTCAGGGTGATGTGGCCGTAGGCGATCTTGCACCCTACTTACAACTCTCTTGACAAAAGCCAAGGTGGTCACCTCGGGCAATGGAGAGGAAAAATACAGCAGGTCGCCAAAGCCAACAACATAATGGAAAAAAGCCTACGGCACCTGGTATTCCCAGGCGGTCTCCCAGCCAGGTACTAACCAGGCCCGACCCTGCTTAGCATCCGAGATCAGACGAGATCGACAGCATTCAGGGTGATGTGGCCGTGAGCATTCTTGCACCCTACTTACAACTCTCTTGACAAAAGCCAAGGTGGTCACCTCGGGCAATCGAGAGGAAAAATACAGCAGGTCGCCAAAGCCAACAACATAATGGAAAAAAGCCTACGGCACCTGGTATTCCCAGGCGGTCTCCCACCCAGGTACTAACCAGGCCCGACCCTGCTTAGCATCCGAGATCAGACGAGATCGAGCGCATTCAGGGTGATGTGGCCGTAGGCGATCGTGTGCCCTACTTACAACTCTCTTGACAAAAGCCAAGGTGGTCACCTCGGGCAATCGAGAGGAAAAATACAGCAGGTCGCCAAAGCCAATAACATAATGGAAAAAAGCCTACGGCACCTGGTATTCCCAGGCGGTCTCCCATCCAGGTACTAACCAGGCCCGACCCTGCTTAGCATCCGAGATCAGACAAGATCGAGCGCATTCAGGGTGATGTGGCCGTAGGCGATCTAGCTCCCTACTTACAACTCTCTTGACAAAAGCCAAGGTGGTCACCTCGGGCAATCGAGAGGAAAAATACAGCAGGTCGCCAAAGCCAACAACATAATGGAAAAAAGCCTACGGCACCTGCTATTCCCAGGCGGTCTCCCATCCAGGTACTAACCAGGCCCGACCCTGCTTAGCATCCGAGATCAGACAAGATCGAGCGCATTCAGGGTGATGTGGCCGTAGGCGATCTTGCACCCTACTTACAACTCTCTTGACAAAAGCCAAGGTGGTCACCTCGGGCAATCGAGAGGAAAAATACAGCAGGTCGCCAAAGCCAACAACATAATGGAAAAAAGCCTACGGCACCTGGTATTCCCAGGCAGTCTCCCATCCAGGTACTAACCAGGCCCAACCCTGCTTAGCATCCGAGATCAGACAAGATCGAGCGCATTCAGGGTGATGTGGCCATAGGCAATCTTGCTCCCTACTTACAACTCTCTTGACAAAAGCCAAGGTGGTCACCTCGGGCAATCGAGAGGAAAAATACAGCAGGTCGCCAAAACCAACAACATAATGGAAAAAAGCCTACGGCACCTGGCACTCCCAGGCGCTCTCCCATCCAGGTACTAACCAGGCCCGACCCTGCTTAGCATCCGAGATCAGACGAGATCGAGCGCATTCAGGGTGATGTGGCAGTAGGCAATCTTGCACGCTACTTACAACTCTGTTGACAAAAGCCAAGGTGGTCACCTCGGGGAATCGAGAGGAAAAATACAGCAGGTCGCCAAAGCCAACAACATGATGGAAAAAAGCCTACGGCACCTGGTATTCCCAGGCGGTCTACCATCCAGGTACTAACCAGGCCCGACCCTGCTTAGCATCCGAGATCAGACGAGATCGAGCGCATTCAGGGTGATGTGGCCGTAGGCGATCTTGCACCCTACTTACACAACTCTCTTGACAAAAGCCAAGGTGGTCACCTCGGGCAATCGAGAGGAAAAATACAGCAGGTCGCCAAAGCCAACAACATAATGGAAAAAAGCCTACGGCACCTGGTATTCCCAGGCGGTCTCCCATCCAGGTACTAACCAGGTCCGACCCTGCTTAGCATCCAAGATCAGACGAGATCGAGCGCATCCAGGGTGATGTGGCTGTAGGCGATCTGGCACCCTACATACAACTCTCTTGACAAAAGCCAAGGTGGTCACCTCGGGAAATCGAGAGGAAAAATACAGCAGGTCGCCAAAGCCAACATCATAATGGAAAAAAGCCTACGGCACCTGGCATTCCCGGGCGGTCTCCCATCCAGGTACTAACCAGGCCCGACCCTGCTTAGCATCCAAGATCAGACGAGATCGAGCGCATTCAGGGTGATGTGGCCGTAGGCGATCTTGCACCCTACTTACAACTCTCTTGACAAAAGCCAAGGTGGTCACCTCGGGCAATCGAGAGGAAAAATACAGCAGGTCGCCAAAGCCAACAACATAATGGAAAAAAGCCTACGGCACCTGGTATTCCCAGGCGGTCTGCCATCCCGGTACTAACCAGGCGCGACCCTGACTAGCATCTGAGATCAGACGAGATCGAGCACATTCAGGATGATGTTGCCGTAGGCGATCTTGCACCCTACTTACAACTCTCTTGACAAAAGCCAAGGTGGTCACCTCGGGCAATCGAGAGGAAAAATACAGCAGGTCGCCAAAGCCAACAACATAATGGAAAAAAGCCTACGGCACCTGGTATTCTCAGGCGGTCTCCCATCCAGGTACTAACCAGGCCCGACCCTGCTTAGCATCCGAGATCAGACAAGATCAAGCGCATTTAGGTTGATGTGGCCATAGGCGATCTCGCACCCTACTTACAACTCTCTTGACAAAAGCCAAGGTGGTCACCTCGGGCAATCGAGAGGAAAAATACAGCAGGTCGCCAAAGCCAACAACATAATGGAAAAAAGCCTACGGTACCTGGTATTCCCAGGCGGTCTCCCATCCAGCTACTAACCAGGCCGGACCCTGCTTAGCATCCGAGATCAGACGAGATCGAGCGCATTCAGGATGATGTGGCCGTAGGCGATCTTGCACCCTACTTACAACTCTCTTGACAAAAGCCAAGGTGGTCACCTCGGGCAATCGAGAGGAAAAATACAGCAGGTCGCCAAAGCCAACAACATGATGGAAAAAAGCCTACGGCACCTGGTATTCCCAGGCGGTCTCCCATCCAGGTACTAACCAGGCCCTACCCTGCTTAGCATCCGAGATCAGACGAGATCGAGCGCATTCAGGGTGATGTGGCCGTAGGCGATCTTGCAACCTACTTACAACTTTCTTGACAAAAGCCAAGGTGGTCACCTCGGGTAATCGAGAGGAAAAATACAGCAGGTCGCCAAAGCCAACAACATAATGGAAAAAAGCCTACGGCACCTGGTATTCCCAGGCTGTCTCCCATCCAGGTACTAACCAGGCCCGGCCCTGCTTAGCATACGAGATCAGACGAGATCGAGCGCATTCAGGGTGATGTGGCCGTAGGTGATCTTGCACCCTACTTACAACTCTCTTGACAAAAGCCAAGGTGGTCACCTCGGGCAATCGAGAGGAAAAATACAGCAGGTCGCCAAAGCCAACAACATAATGGAAAAAAGCCTACGGCACCTGGTATTCCCAGGCTGTCTCCCATCCAGGTACTAACCAGGCCCGACCCTGCTTAGCATCCGAGATCAGACGAGATCGAGCGCATTCAGGGTGATGTGGCCGTAGGCGATCTTGCACCCTACTTACAACTCTCTTGACAAAAGCCAAGGTGGTCACCTCGGGCAATCGAGAGGAAAAATACAGCAGGTCGCCAAAGCCAACAACATAATGGAAAAAACCCTTCGGCAACTGGTATTCCCAGGCGGTCTCCCATCCAGGTACTAACCAGGCCCAACCCTGCTTAGCATCCGAGATCGAGCGCATTCAGGGTGATGTGGCCGTAGGCAATCTTGCACCCTACTTACAACTCTCTTGACAAAAGCCAAGGTGGTCACCTCGGGCAATCGAGAGGAAAAATACAGCAGGTCGCCAAGCCAACAACATAATGGAAAATAGCCTACGGCACCTGGTATTCCCAGGCGGTCTCCCATCCAGGTACTAACCAGGCCCGACCCTGCTTAGCATCCGAGATCAGATGAGATCGAGCGCATTCAGGGTGATGTGACCGTAGGCAATCTTGCACCCTACTTACAACTCTCTTGACAAAAGCCAAGGTGGTCACCTCGGGCAATCGAGAGGAAAAATACAGCAGGTCGCCAAAGCCAACAACATAATGGAAAAAAAGTCTACGGCACCTGGTATTCCCAGGCGGTCTCCCATCCAGGTACTTATCAGGCCTGACCCTGCTAAGCATCCGAGATCAGACGAGATCGGGCGCATTCAGGGTGATGTGGCCATAGGCGATCTTGCACCCTACTTACAACTCTCTTGACAAAAGCCAAGGTGGTCACCTCGGGCAATCGAGAGGAAAAATACAGCAGGTCGCCAAAGCCAACAACATAATGGAAAAAAGCCTACGGCACCTGGTATTCCAAGGCAGTCTCCCATCCAGGTACTAACCAGGCCCGACCCTGCTTAGCATCCGAGATCAGACGAGATCGAGCGCAATCAGGATGATGTGGCCGTAGGCGATCTTGCACCCTACTTACAACTCTCTTGACAAAAGCCAAGGTGGTCACCTCGGGCAATCGAGAGGAAAAATACAGCAGGTCGCCAAGCCAACAACATAATGGAAAATAGCCTACGGCACATGGTATTCCCAGGCGGTCTCCCATCCAGGTACTAACCAGGCCCGACCCTGCTTAGCATCCGAGATCAGATGAGATCGAGCGCATTCAGGGTGATGTGACCGTAGGCGATCTTGCACCCTACTTACAACTCTCTTGACAAAAGCCAAGGTGGTCACCTCGGGCAATCGAGAGGAAAAATACAGCAGGTCGCCAAGCCAACAACATAATGGAAAAAAGTCTACGGCACCTGGTATTCCCAGGCGGTCTCCCATCCAGGTACTAACCAAGCCCGACCCTGCTTAGCATCCGAGATCAGACGAGATCGAGCGCATTCAGGGTGATGTGGCCGTAGGCGATCTTGCACCCTACTTACAACTCTCTTGACAAAAGCCAAGGTGGTCACCTCGGGCAATGGAGAGGAAAAATACAGCAGGTCGCCAAAGCCAACAACATAATGGAAAAAAGCCTACGGCACCTGGTATTCCCAGGCGGTCTCCCATTCAGGTACTAACCAGGACCGACCCTGCTTAGCATCCGAGATCAGACGAGATCGAGCGCATTCAGGGTGATGTGGCCGTAGGCGATCTTGCACCCTACTTACAACTCTCTTGACAAAAGCCAAGGTGGTCACCTCGGGCAATCGAGAGGAAAAATACAGCAGGTCGCCAAAGCCAACAACATAATGGAAAAAAGCCTACGGCACCTGGTATTCCCAGGCAGTCTCCCATCCAGGTACTAACCAGGCCCGACCCTGCTTAGCATCCGAGATCAGATGAGATCGAGAGCATTCAGGGTGATGTGGCCGTAGGCAATCTTGCTCCCTACTTACAACTCTCTTGACAAAAGCCAAGGTGGTCACCTCGGGCAATCGAGAAGAAAAATACAGCAGGTCGCCAAAACCAACAACATAGTGGAAAAAAGCCTACGGCACCTGGCATTCCCAGGCGCTCTCCCATCCAGGTACTAACCAGGCCCGACCCTGCTTAGCATCCGAGATCAGACGAGATCGAGCGCATTCAGGGTGATGTGGCCATAGGCAATCTTGCACCCTACTTACAACTCTCTTGACAAAAGCCAAGGTGGTCACCTCGGGCAATGGAGAGGAAAAATACAGCAGGTCCCCAAAGCCAACAACATAATGGAAAAAAGCCTACGGCACCTGGTATTCCCAGGCGATCTCCCATCCAGGTACTAACCAGGCCTGGCCCTGCTTAGCATCCGAGATCAGATGAGATCGAGCGCATTAAGGGTGATGTGGCCATAGGCGTTCTTGCACCCTACTTACAACTCTCTTGACAAAAGCCAAGGTGCTCACCTCGGGCAATGGAGAGGAAAAATACAGCAGGTCGCCAAAGCCAGCAACATAATGGAAAAAAGCCTACGACACCTGGTATTCCCAGGCGGTCTCCCATCCAGGTACTAACCAGGCCCGACCCTGCTTAGCATCCGAGATCAGATGAGATCGAGCGCATTCAGGGTGATGTGGCTGTAGGCGTTCTTGCACCCTACTTACAACTCTCTTGACAAAAGCCAAGGTGGTCACCTCGGGCAATCGAGAGGAAAAATACAGCAGGTCGCCAAAGCCAACAACATAATGGAAAAAGCCTACGGCACCTGGTATTCCCAGGCGGTCTCCCAGCCAGGTACTAACCAGGCCCGACCCTGCTTAGCATCCGAGATCAGACGAGATCGACAGCATTCAGGGTGATGTGGCCGTAAGCATTCTTGCACCCTACTTACAACTCTCTTGACAAAAGCCAAGGTGGTCACCTCGGGCAATCGAGAGGAAAAATACAGCAGGTCGCCAAAGCCAACAACATAATGGAAAAAAGCCTACGGCACCTGGTATTCCCAGGCGGTCTCCCACCCAGGTACTAACCAGGCCCGACCCTGCTTAGCATCCGAGATCAGACGAGATCGAGCGCATTCAGGGTGATGTGGCCGTAGGCGATCGTGTACCCTACTTACAACTCTCTTGACAAAAGCCAAGGTGGTCACCTCGGGCAATCGAGAGGAAAAATACAGCAGGTCGCCAAAGCCAATAACATAATGGAAAAAAGCCTACGGCACCTGGTATTCCCAGGCGGTCTCCCATCCAGGTACTAACCAGGCCCGACCCTGCTTAGCATCCGAGATCAGACAAGATCGAGCGCATTCAGGGTGATGTGGCCGTAGGCGATCTAGCTCCCTACTTACAACTCTCTTGACAAAAGCCAAGGTGGTCACCTCGGGCAATCGAGAGGAAAAATACAGCAGGTCGCCAAAGCCAACAACATAATGGAAAAAAGCCTACGGCACCTGCTATTCCCAGGCGGTCTCCCATCCAGGTACTAACCAGGCCCGACCCTGCATAGCATCCGAGATCAGACGAGATCGAGAGCATTCAGGGTGATGTGGCCGTAGGCAATCTTGCACCCTACTTACAACTCTCTTGACAAAAGCCAAGGTGGTCACCTCGGGCAATCGAGAGGAAAAATACAGCAGGTCGCCAAAGCCAACAACATAATGGAAAAAAGCCTACGGCACCTGGTATTCCCAGGCGGTCTCCCATCCAGGTACTAACCAAGCCCGACCCTGCTTAGCATCCGAGATCAGACGAGATCGAGCGCATTCAGGGTGATGTGGCCGTAGGCGATCTTGCACCCTACTTACAAATCTCTTGACAAAAGCCAAGGTGGTCACCTCGGGCAATCGAGAGGAAAAATACAGCAGGTCGCCAAAGCCAAGAACATGATGGAAAAAAGCCTACGGCACCTGGTATTCCCAGGCGGTCTCCCATCCAGGTACTAACCAGGCCCAACCCTGCTTAGCATCCGAGATCAGACGAGATCGAGCGCATTCAGGGTGATGTGGCTGTAGGCGATCTTGCACCCTACTTACAACTCTCTTGACAAAAGCCAAGGTGGTCACCTCGGGCAATCGAGAGGAAAAATACAGCAGGTCGCCAAAGCCAACAACATAATGGAAAAAAGCCTACGGCACCTGGTATTCCCAGGGAGTCTCCCATCCAGGTACTAACCAGGCCCGACCCTGCTTAGAATCCGAGATCAGACGAGATCGAGCGCATTCAGGGTGATGTAGCCGTAGGCGATCTTGCTCCCTACTTACAACTCTCTTGACAAAAGCCAAGGTGGTCACCTCGGGCAATCGAGAGGAAAAATACAGCAGGTCGCCAAAACCAACAACATAATGGAAAAAAGCCTACGGCACCTGGCACTCCCAGGCGCTCTCCCATCCAGGTACTAACCAGGCCCGACCCTGCTTAGCATCCGAGATCAGACGAGATCGAGCGCATTCAGGGTGATGTGGCCGTAGGCAATCTTGCACCCTACTTACAACTCTGTTGACAAAAGCCAAGGTGGTCACCTCGGGCAATCGAGAGGAAAAATACAGCAGGTCGCCAAAGCCAACAACATGATGGAAAAAAGCCTACGGCACCTGGTATTCCCAGGCGGTCTCCCATCCAGGTACTAACCAGGCCCGACCCTGCTTAGCATCCGAGATCAGACGAGATCGAGCGCATTCAGGGTGATGTGGCTGTAGGCGATCGTGCACCCTACTTACAACTCTCTTGACAAAAGCCAAGGTGGTCACCTCGGGCAATCGAGAGGAAAAATACAGCAGGTCGCCAAAGCCAACAACATAATGGAAAAAAGCCTACGGCACCTGGTATTCCCAGGCGGTCTACCATCCAGGTACTAACCAGGCCCGACCCTGCTTAGCATCCGAGATCAGACGAGATCGAGCGCATTCAGGGTGATGTGGCCGTAGGCGATCTTGCACCCTACTTACAACTCTCTTGACAAAAGCCAAGGTGGTCACCTCGGGCAATCGAGAGGAAAAATACAGCAGGTCGCCAAAGCCAACAACATAATGGAAAAAAGCCTACGGCACCTGGTATTCCCAGGCAGTCTCCCATCCAGGTACTAACCAGGCGCGACCCTGCTTAGCATCCGAGATCAGATGAGATCGAGCGCATTCAGGGTGATGTGGCCGTAGGCGATCTTGCACCCTACTTACAACTCTCTTGACAAAAGCCAAGGTGGTCACCTCGGGCAATCGAGAGGAAAAATACAGCAGGTCGTCAAAGCCAACAACATAATGGAAAAAAGCCTACGGCACCTGGTATTCCCAGGCAGTCTCCCATCCAGGTACTAACCAGGCGCGACCCTGCTTAGCATCCGAGATCAAATGAGATCGAGCGCATTCAGGGTGATGTGGCCATAGGCAATCTTGCTCCCTACTTACAACTCTCTTGACAAAAGCCAAGGTGGTCACCTCGGGCAATCGAGAAGAAAAATACAGCAGGTCGCCAAAACCAACAACATAGTTGAAAAAAGCCTACGGCACCTGGCACTCCCAGGCGCTCTCCCATCCAGGTACTAACCAGGCCCGACCCTGCTTAGCATCCGAGATCAGACGAGATCGAGTGCATTCAGGGTGATGTGGCCGTAGGCAATCTTGCACCCTACTTACAACTCTCTTGACAAAAGCCAAGGTGGTCACCTCGGGCAATCGAGAGGAAAAATACAGCAGGTCGCCAAAACCAACAACATAATGGAAAAAAGCCTACGGCACCTGGCACTCCCAGGCGCTCTCCCATCCAGGTACTAACCAGGCCCGACCCTGCTTAGCATCCGAGATCAGACGAGATCGAGCGCATTCAGGGTGATGTGGCAGTAGGCAATCTTGCACCCTACTTACAACTCTGTTGACAAAAGCCAAGGTGGTCACCTCGGGGAATCGAGAGGAAAAATACAGCAGGTCGCCAAAGCCAACAACATGATGGAAAAAAGCCTACGGCACCTGGTATTCCCAGGCGGTCTCCCATCCAGGTACTAACCAGGCCCGACCCTGCTTAGCATCCGAGATCAGACGAGATCGAGCGCATTCAGGGTGATGTGACTGTAGGCGATCGTGCACCCTACTTACAACTCTCTTGACAAAAGCCAAGGTGGTCACCTCGGGCAATCGAGAGGAAAAATACAGCAGGTCGCCAAAGCCAACAACATAATGGAAAAAAGCCTACGGCACCTGGTATTCCCAGGCGGTCTCCCATCCAGGTACTAACCAGGCCCGACCCTGCTTAGCATCCGAGATCAGACGAGATCGAGCGCATTCAGGGTGATGTGGCCATAGGCGATCTTGCACCCTACTTACAACTCTCTTGACAAAAGCCAAGGTGGTCACCTCGGGCAATCGAGAGGAAAAATACAGCAGGTCGCCAAAGCCAACAACATAATGGAAAAAAGCCTACGTCACCTGGTATTCCCAGGGAGTCTCCCATCCAGGTACTAACCAGGCCCGACCCTGCTTAGCATCCGAGATCAGACGAGATCGAGCGCATTCAGGGTGATGTGGCCGTAGGCAATCTTGCACCCTACTTACAACTCTGTTGACAAAAGCCAAGGTGGTCACCTCGGGCAATGGAGAGGAAAAATACAGCAGGTCGCCAAAACCACCAACATAATGGAAAAAAGCCTACGGCACCTGGCACTCCCAGGCGCTCTCCCATCCAGGTACTAACCAGGCCCGACCCTGCTTAGCATCCGAGATCAGACGAGATCGAGCGCATTCAGGGTGATGTGGCCGTAGGCAATCTTGCACCCTACTTACAACTCTGTTGACAAAAGCCAAGGTGGTCACCTCGGGGAATCGAGAGGAAAAATACAGCAGGTCGCCAAAGCCAACAACATGATGGAAAAAAGCCTACGGCACCTGGTATTCCCAGGCGGTCTCCCATCCAGGTACGAACCAGGCACGACCCTGCTTAGCATCCGAGATCAGACGAGATCGAGCGCATTCAGGGTGATGTGGCTGTAGGCAATCGTGCACCCTACTTACAACTCTCTTGACAAAAGCCAAGGTGGTCACCTCGGGCAATCGAGAGGAAAAATACAGCAGGTCGCCAAAGCCAACAACATAATGGAAAAAAGCCTACGGCACCTGGTATTCCCAGGCGGTCTCCCATCCAGGTACTAACCAGGCCCGACCCTGCTTAGCATCCGAGATCAGACGAGATCGAGCGCATTCAGGGTGATGTGGCCGTAGGCGATCTTGCACCCTACTTACAACTCTCTTGACAAAAGCCAAGGTGGTCACCTCGGGCAATCGAGAGGAAAAATACAGCAGGTCGCCAAAGCCAACAACATAATGGAAAAAAGCCTACGGCACCTGGTATTCCCAGGGAGTCTCCCATCCAGGTACTAACCAGGCCCGACCCTGCTTAGCATCCGAGATCAGACGAGATCGAGCGCATTCAGGGTGATGTAGCCGTAGGCGATCTTGCTCCCTACTTACAACTCTCTTGACAAAAGCCAAGGTGGTCACCTCGGGCAATCGAGAGGAAAAATACAGCAGGTCGCCAAAACCAACAACATAATGGAAAAAAGCCTACGGCACCTGGCACTCCCAGGCGCTCTCCCATCCAGGTACTAACCAGGCCCGACCCTGCTTAGCATCGGAGATCAGACGAGATCGAGCGCATTCAGGGTGATGTGGCCGTAGGCGATCTTGCACCCTACTTACAACTCTCTTGACAAAAGCCAAGGTGGTCACCTCGGGCAATCGAGAGGAAAAATACAGCAGGTCGCCAAAGCCAACAACATAATGGAAAAAAGCCTACGTCACCTGGTATTCCCAGGGAGTCTCCCATCCAGGTACTAACCAGGCCCGACCCTGCTTAGCATCCGAGATCAGACGAGATCGAGCGCATTCAGGGTGATGTGGCCGTAGGCAATCTTGCACCCTACTTACAACTCTGTTGACAAAAGCCAAGGTGGTCACCTCGGGCAATCGAGAGGAAAAATACAGCAGGTCGCCAAAACCAACAACATAATGGAAAAAAGCCTACGGCACCTGGCACTCCCAGGCGCTCTCCCATCCAGGTACTAACCAGGCCCGACCCTGCTTAGCATCCGAGATCAGACGAGATCAAGCGCATTCAGGGTGATGTGGCCGTAGGCAATCTTGCACCCTACTTACAACTCTGTTGACAAAAGCCAAGGTGGTCACCTCGGTGAATCGAGAGGAAAAATACAGCAGGTCGCCAAAGCCAACAACATGATGGAAAAAAGCCTACGGCACCTGGTATTCCCAGGCGGTCTCCCATCCAGGTACTAACCAGGCCCGACCCTGCTTAGCATCCGAGATCAGACGAGATCGAGCGCATTCAGGGTGATGTGGCTGTAGGCGATCATGCACCCTACTTACAACTCTCTTGACAAAAGCCAAGGTGGTCACCTCGGGCAATCGAGAGGAAAAATACAGCAGGTCGCCAAAGCCAACAACATAATGGAAAAAAGCCTACGGCACCTGGTATTCCCAGGCGGTCTACCATCCAGGTACTAACCAGGCCCGACCCTGCTTAGCATCTGAGATCAGACGAGATCGAGCGCATTCAGGGTGATGTGGCCGTAGGCGATCTTGCTCCCTACTTACAACTCTCTTGACAAAAGCCAAGGTGGTCACCTCGGGCAATCGAGAGGAAAAATACAGCAGGTCGCCAAAACCAACAACATAATGGAAAAAAGCCTACGGCACCTGGCACTCCCAGGCGCTCTCCCATCCAGGTACTAACCAGGCCCGACCCTGCTTAGCATCCGAGATCAGACGAGATCGAGCGCATTCAGGGAGATGTGGCCGTAGGCGATCTTGTACCCTACTTACAACTCTCTTGACAAAAGCCAAGGTGGTCACCTCGGGCAATGGAGAGGAAAAATACAGCAGGTCGCCAAAGCCAACAACATAATGGAAAAAAGCCTATGGCACCTGATATTCCCAGGCGGTCTCCCATCCAGGTACTAACCAGGCCCGACCCTGCTTAGCATCCGAGATCAGACGAGATCGAGCGCATTCAGGATGATGTGGCCGTAGGCAATCTTGCACCCTACTTACAACTCTGTTGACAAAAGCCAAGGTGGTCACCTTGGGGAATCAAGAGGAAAAATACAGCAGGTCGCCAAAGCCAACAACATGATGGAAAAAAGCCTACGGCACCTGGTATTCCCAGGCGGTCTCCCATCCAGGTACTAACCAGGCCCGACCCTGCTTAGCATTCGAGATCAGACAAGATCGAGCGCATTCAGGGTGATGTGGCCGTAGGCGATCTTGTACCCTACTTACAACTCTCTTGACAAAAGCCAAGGTGGTCACCTCGGGCAATCGAGAGGAAAAATACAGCAGGTCGCCAAAGCCAACAACATAATGGAAAAAAGCCTACGCCACCTGGTATTCCCAGGCGGTCTCCCATCCAGGTACTAACCAGGCCCGACCCTGCTTAGCATCCGAGATCAGACGAGATCGAGCGCATTCAGGGTGATGTGGCTGTAGGCGATCGTGCACCCTACTTACAACTCTCTTGACAAAAGCCAAGGTGGTCACCTCGGGCAATCGAGAGGAAAAATACAGCAGGTCGCCAAAGCCAATAACATAATGGAAAAAAGCCTACGGCACCTGGTATTCCCAGGCGGTCTCCCATCCAGGTACTAACCAGGCCCAACCCTGCTTAGCATCCGAGATCAGACGAGATCGAGCACATTCAGGGTGATGTGGCTGTAGGCGATCTTGCACCCTACTTACAACTCTCTTGACAAAAGCCAAGGTGGTCACCTCGGGCAATCGAGAGGAAAAATACAGCAGGTCGCAAAAGCCAATAACATAATGGAAAAAAGCCTACGGCACCTGGTATTCCCAGGCGGTCTCCCATCCAGGTACTAACCAGGCCCGACCCTGCTTAGCATCCGAGATCAGACGAGATCGAGCGCATTCAGGGTGATGTAGCCGTAGGCGATCTTGCTCCCTACTTACAACTCTCTTGACAAAAGCCAAGGTGGTCACCTCGGGCAATCGAGAGGAAAAATACAGCAGGTCGCCAAAACCAACAACATAATGGAAAAAAGCCTACGGCACCTGGCACTCCCAGGCGCTCTCCCATCCAGGTACTAACCAGGCCCGACCCTGCTTAGCATCCGAGATCAGACGAGATCGAGCGCATTCAGGGTGATGTGGCCGTAGGCGATCTTGTACCCTACTTACAACTCTCTTGACAAAAGCCAAGGTGGTCACCTCGGGCAATGGAGAGGAAAAATACAGCAGGTCGCCAAAGCCAACAACATAATGGAAAAAAGCCTATGGCACCTGATATTCCCAGGCGGTCTCCCATCCAGGTACTAACCAGGCCCGACCCTGCTTAGCATCTGAGATCAGACGAGATCGAGCGCATTCAGGATGATGTGGCCGTAGGCGATCTTGCACCCTACTTACAACTCTGTTGACAAAAGCCAAGGTGGTCACCTCGGGGAATCGAGAGGAAAAATACAGCAGGTCGCCAAAGCCAACAACATGATGGAAAAAAGCCTACGGCACCTGGTATTCCCAGGCGGTCTCCCATCCAGGTACTAACCAGGCCTGACCCTGCTTAGCATTCGAGATCATACAAGATCGACAGCATTCAGGGTGATGTGGCCGTAGGTGATCTTGTACCCTACTTACAACTCTCTTGACAAAAGCCAAGGTGGTCACCTCGGGCAATCGAGAGGAAAAATACAGCAGGTCGCCAAAGCCAACAACATAATGGAAAAAAGCCTACGGCACCTGGTATTCCCAGGCGGTCTCCCATCCAGGTACTAACCAGGCCCGACCCTGCTTAGCATCCGAGATCAGACGAGATCGAGCGCATTCAGGGTGATGTGGCTGTAGGCGATCGTGCACCCTACTTACAACTCTCTTGACAAAAGCCAAGGTGGTCACCTCGGGCAATCGAGAGGAAAAATACAGCAGGTCGCCAAAGCCAATAACATAATGGAAAAAAGCCTACGGCACCTGGTATTCCCAGGCGGTCTCCCATCCAGGTACTAACCAAGCCCGACCCTGCTTAGCATCCGAGATCAGACGAGATCGAGCGCATTCAGGGTGATGTGGCCGTAGGCGATCTTGCACCCTACTTACAACTCTCTTGACAAAAGCCAAGGTGGTCACCTCGGGGAATCGAGAGGAAAAATACAGCAGGTCGCCAAAGCCAACAACATGATGGAAAAAAGCCTACGGCACCTGGTATTCCCAGGCGGTCTCCCATCCAGGTACTAACCAGGCCCAACCCTGCTTAGCATCCGAGATCAGACGAGATCGAGCACATTCAGGGTGATGTGGCTGTAGGCGATCTTGCACCCTACTTACAACTCTCTTGACAAAAGCCAAGGTGGTCACCTCGGGCAATCGAGAGGAAAAATACAGCAGGTCGCAAAAGCCAATAACATAATGGAAAAAAGCCTACGGCACCTGGTATTCCCAAGCGGTCTCCCATCCAGGTACTAACCAGGCCCGACCCTGCTTAGCATCCGAGATCAGACGAGATCGAGCGCATTCAGGGTGATGTGGCCATAGGCGATCTTGCACCCTACTTACAACTCTCTTGACAAAAGCCAAGGTGGTCACCTCGGGCAATCGAGAGGAAAAATACAGCAGGTCGCCAAAGCCAACAACATGATGGAAAAAAGCCTACGGCACCTGGTATTCCCAGGCGGTCTCCCATCCAGGTACTAACCAGGCCCGACCCTGCTTAGCATCCGAGATCAGACGAGATCGAGCGCATTCAGGGTGATGTGGCTGTAGGCGATCGTGCACCCTACTTACAACTCTCTTGACAAAAGCCAAGGTGGTCACCTCGGGCAATCGAGAGGAAAAATACAGCAGGTCGCCAAAGCCAACAACATAATGGAAAAAAGCCTACGGCACCTGGTATTCCCAGGCGGTCTACCATCCAGGTACTAACCAGGCCCGACCCTGCTTAGCATCCGAGATCAGACGAGATCGAGCGCATTCAGGGTGATGTGGCCGTAGGCGATCTTGCACCCTACTTACAACTCTCTTGACAAAAGCCAAGGTGGTCACCTCGGGCAAACAAGAGGAAAAATACAGCAGGTCGCCAAAGCCAACAACATAATGGAAAAAAGCCTACGGCACCTGGTATTCCCAGGGAGTCTCCCATCCAGGTACTAACCAGGCCCGACCCTGCTTAGCATCCGAGATCAGATGAGATCGAGCGCATTCAGGGTGATGTAGCCGTAGGCGATCTTGCTCCCTACTTACAACTCTCTTGACAAAAGCCAAGGTGGTCACCTCGGGCAATCGAGAGGAAAAATACAGCAGGTCGCCAAAACCAACAACATAATGGAAAAAAGCCTACGGCACCTGGCACTCCCAGGCGCTCTCCCATCCAGGTACTAACCAGGCCCGACCCTGCTTAGCATCCGAGATCAGACGAGATCGAGCGCATTCAGGGTGATGTGGCCGTAGGCAATCTTGCACCCTACTTACAACTCTGTTGACAAAAGCCAAGGTGGTCACCTCGGGGAATCGAGAGGAAAAATACAGCAGGTCGCCAAAGCCAACAACATGATGGAAAAAAGCCTACGGCACCTGGTATTCCCAGGCGGTCTCCCATCCAGGTACTAACCAGGCCCGACCCTGCTTAGCATCCGAGATCAGACGAGATCGAGCGCATTCAGGGTGATGTGGCCGTAGGCGATCTTGTACCCTACTTACAACTCTCTTGACAAAAGCCAAGGTGGTCACCTCGGGCAATGGAGAGGAAAAATACAGCAGGTCGCCAAAGCCAACAACATAATGGAAAAAAGCCTATGGCACCTGATATTCCCAGGCGGTCTCCCATCCAGGTACTAACCAGGCCCGACCCTGCTTAGCATCCGAGATCAGACGAGATCGAGCGCATTCAGGATGATGTGGCCGTAGGCAATCTTGCACCCTACTTACAACTCTGTTGACAAAAGCCAAGGTGGTCACTTCGGGCAATCGAGAGGAAAAATACAGCAGGTCGCCAAAGCCAACAACATAATGGAAAAAAGCCTACGGCACCTGGTATTCCAAGGCAGTCTCCCATCCAGGTACTAACCAGGCCCGACCCTGCTTAGCATCCGAGATCAGACGAGATCGAGCGCAATCAGGATGATGTGGCCGTAGGCGATCTTGCACCCTACTTACAACTCTCTTGACAAAAGCCAAGGTGGTCACCTCGGGCAATCGAGAGGAAAAATACAGCAGGTCGCCAAGCCAACAACATAATGGAAAATAGCCTACGGCACATGGTATTCCCAGGCGGTCTCCCATCCAGGTACTAACCAGGCCCGACCCTGCTTAGCATCCGAGATCAGATGAGATCGAGCGCATTCAGGGTGATGTGACCGTAGGCGATCTTGCACCCTACTTACAACTCTCTTGACAAAAGCCAAGGTGGTCACCTCGGGCAATCGAGAGGAAAAATACAGCAGGTCGCCAAAGCCAACAACATAATGGAAAAAAGCCTACGGCACCTGGTATTCCCAGGCGGTCTCCCATTCAGGTACTAACCAGGCCCGACCCTGCTTAGCATCCGAGATCAGACGAGATCGAGCGCATTCAGGGTGATGTGGCCGTAGGCGATCTTGCACCCTACTTACAACTCTCTTGACAAAAGCCAAGGTGGTCACCTCGGGCAATCGAGAGGAAAAATACAGCAGGTCGCCAAAGCCAACAACATAATGGAAAAAAGCCTACGGCACCTGGTATTCCCAGGCAGTCTCCCATCCAGGTACTAACCAGGCCCGACCCTGCTTAGCATCCGAGATCAGATGAGATCGAGGGCATTCAGGGTGATGTGGCCGTAGGCAATCTTGCTCCCTACTTACAACTCTCTTGACAAAAGCCAAGGTGGTCACCTCGGGCAATCGAGAAGAAAAATACAGCAGGTCGCCAAAACCAACAACATAGTGGAAAAAAGCCTACGGCACCTGGCATTCCCAGGCGCTCTCCCATCCAGGTACTAACCAGGCCCGACCCTGCTTAGCATCCGAGATCAGACGAGATCGAGCGCATTCAGGGTGATGTGGCCGTAGGCGTTCTTGCACCCTACTTACAACTCTCTTGACAAAAGCCAAGGTGCTCACCTCGGGCAATGGAGAGGAAAAATACAGCAGGTCGCCAAAGCCAGCAACATAATGGAAAAAAGCCTACGACACCTGGTATTCCCAGGCGGTCTCCCATCCAGGTACTAACCAGGCCCGACCCTGCTTAGCATCCGAGATCAGATGAGATCGAGCGCATTCAGGGTGATGTGGCTGTAGGCGTTCTTGCACCCTACTTACAACTCTCTTGACAAAAGCCAAGGTGGTCACCTCGGGCAATCGAGAGGAAAAATACAGCAGGTCGCCAAAGCCAACAACATAATGGAAAAAGCCTACGGCACCTGGTATTCCCAGGCGGTCTCCCAGCCAGGTACTAACCAGGCCCGACCCTGCTTAGCATCCGAGATCAGACGAGATCGACAGCATTCAGGGTGATGTGGCCGTAGGCGATCTTGCACCCTACTTACAACTCTCTTGACAAAAGCCAAGGTGGTCACCTCGGGCAATCGAGAGGAAAAATACAGCAGGTCGCCAAAGCCAACAACATAATGGAAAAAAGCCTACGGCACCTGGTATTCCCAGGCGGTCTCCCACCCAGGTACTAACCAGGCCCGACCCTGCTTAGCATCCGAGATCAGACGAGATCGAGCGCATTCAGGGTGATGTGGCCGTAGGCGATCGTGTACCCTACTTACAACTCTCTTGACAAAAGCCAAGGTGGTCACCTCGGGCAATCGAGAGGAAAAATACAGCAGGTCGCCAAAGCCAATAACATAATGGAAAAAAGCCTACGGCACCTGGTATTCCCAGGCGGTCTCCCATCCAGGTACTAACCAGGCCCGACCCTGCTTAGCATCCGAGATCAGACAAGATCGAGCGCATTCAGGGTGATGTGGCCGTAGGCGATCTTGCTCCCTACTTACAACTCTCTTGACAAAAGCCAAGGTGGTCACCTCGGGCAATCGAGAGGAAAAATACAGCAGGTCGCCAAAGCCAACAACATAATGGAAAAAAGCCTACGGCACCTGCTATTCCCAGGCGGTCTCCCATCCAGGTACTAACCAGGCCCGACCCTGCTTAGCATCCGAGATCAGACGAGATCGAGAGCATTCAGGGTGATGTGGCCGTAGGCAATCTTGCACCCTACTTACAACTCTCTTGACAAAAGCCAAGGTGGTCACCTCGGGCAATCGAGAGGAAAAATACAGCAGGTCGCCAAAGCCAACAACATAATGGAAAAAAGCCTACGGCACCTGGTATTCCCAGGCGGTCTCCCATCCAGGTACTAACCAAGCCCGACCCTGCTTAGCATCCGAGATCAGACGAGATCGAGCGCATTCAGGGTGATGTGGCCGTAGGCGATCTTGCACCCTACTTACAACTCTCTTGACAAAAGCCAAGGTGGTCACCTCGGGCAATCGAGAGGAAAAATACAGCAGGTCGCCAAAGCCAACAACATAATGGAAAAAAGCCTACGGCACCTGGTATTCCCAGGCAGTCTCCCATCCAGGTACTAACCAGGCGCGACCCTGCTTAGCATCCGAGATCAGATGAGATCGAGCGCATTCAGGGTGATGTGGCCATAGGCAATCTTGCTTCCTACTTACAACTCTCTTGACAAAAGCCAAGGTGGTCACCTCGGGCAATCGAGAAGAAAAATACAGCAGGTCGCCAAAACCAACAACATAGTGGAAAAAAGCCTACGGCACCTGGTATTCCCAGGCGGTCTCCCATCCAGGTACTAACCAAGCCCGACCCTGCTTAGCATCCGAGATCAGACGAGATCGAGCGCATTCAGGGTGATGTGGCCGTAGGCGATCTTGCACCCTACTTACAACTCTCTTGACAAAAGCCAAGGTGGTCACCTCGGGCAATCGAGAGGAAAAATACAGCAGGTCGCCAAAGCCAACAACATAATGGAAAAAAGCCTACGGCACCTGGTATTCCCAGGCAGTCTCCCATCCAGGTACTAACCAGGCCCAACCCTGCTTAGCATCCGAGATCAGACGAGATCGAGCGCATTCAGGGTGATGTGGCTGTAGGCGATCTTGCACCCTACTTACAACTCTCTTGACAAAAGCCAAGGTGGTCACCTCGGGCAATCGAGAGGAAAAATACAGCAGGTCGCAAAAGCCAATAACATAATGGAAAAAAGCCTACGGCACCTGGTATTCCCAGGCGGTCTCCCATCCAGGTCCTAACCAGGCCCGACCCTGCTTAGCATCCGAGATCAGACGAGATCGAGCGCATTCAGGGTGATGTGGCCATAGGCGATCTTGCACCCTACTTACAACTCTCTTGACAAAAGCCAAGGTGGTCACCTCGGGCAATCGAGAGGAAAAATACAGCAGGTCGCCAAAGCCAACAACATAATGGAAAAAAGCCTACGGCACCTGGTATTCCCAGGGAGTCTCCCATCCAGGTACTAACCAGGCCCGACCCTGCTTAGAATCCGAGATCAGACGAGATCGAGCGCATTCAGGGTGATGTAGCCGTAGGCGATCTTGCTCCCTACTTACAACTCTCTTGACAAAAGCCAAGGTGGTCACCTCGGGGAATCGAGAGGAAAAATACAGCAGGTCGCCAAAGCCAACAACATGATGGAAAAAAGCCTACGGCACCTGGTATTCCCAGGCGGTCTCCCATCCAGGTACTAACCAGGCCCGACCCTGCTTAGCATCCGAGATCAGACGAGATCGAGCGCATTCAGGGTGATGTGGCTGTAGGCGATCGTGCACCCTACTTACAACTCTCTTGACAAAAGCCAAGGTGGTCACCTCGGGCAATCGAGAGGAAAAATACAGCAGGTCGCCAAAGCCAACAACATAATGGAAAAAAGCCTACGGCACCTGGTATTCCCAGGCGGTCTACCATCCAGGTACTAACCAGGCCCGACCCTGCTTAGCATCCGAGATCAGACGAGATCGAGCGCATTCAGGGTGATGTGGCCGTAGGCGATCTTGCACCCTACTTACAACTCTCTTGACAAAAGCCAAGGTGGTCACCTCGGGCAATCGAGAGGAAAAATACAGCAGGTCGCCAAAGCCAACAACATAATGGAAAAAAGCCTCCGGCACCTGGTATTCCCAGGCAGTCTCCCATCCAGGTACTAACCAGGCGCGACCCTGCTTAGCATCCGAGATCAGATGAGATCGAGCGCATTCAGGGTGATGTGGCCGTAGGCGATCTTGCACCCTACTTACAACTCTCTTGACAAAAGCCAAGGTGGTCACCTCGGGCAATCGAGAAGAAAAATACAGCAGGTCGCCAAAACCAACAACATAGTGGAAAAAAGCCTACGGCACCTGGCACTCCCAGGCGCTCTCCCATCCAGGTACTAACCAGGCCCGACCCTGCTTAGCATCCGAGATCAGACGAGATCGAGCGCATTCAGGGTGATGTGGCCGTAGGCAATCTTGCACCCTACTTACAACTCTCTTGACAAAAGCCAAGGTGGTCACCTCGGGCAATCGAGAGGAAAAATACAGCAGGTCGCCAAAGCCAATAACATAATGGAAAAAAGCCTACGGCACCTGGTATTCCCAGGCGGTCTCCCATCCAGGTACTAACCAGGCCCAACCCTGCTTAGCATCCGAGATCAGACAAGATCGAGCGCATTCAAGGTGATGTGGCCGTAGGCGACCTTGCACCCTACTTACAACTCTCTTGACAAAAGCCAAGGTGGTCACCTCGGGCAATCGAGAGGAAAAATACAGCAGGTCGCCAAAACCAACAACATAATGGAAAAAAGCCTACGGCACCTGGCACTCCCAGGCGCTCCCAGGCGCTCTCCCATCCAGGTACTAACCAGGCCCGACCCTGCTTAGCATCCGAGATCAGACGAGATCGAGCGCATTCAGGGTGATGTGGCAGTAGGCAATCTTGCACCCTACTTACAACTCTGTTGACAAAAGCCAAGGTGGTCACCTCGGGAAATCGAGAGGAAAAATACAGCAGGTCGCCAAAGCCAACAACATGATGGAAAAAAGCCTACGGCACCTGGTATTCCCAGGCGGTCTCCCATCCAGGTACTAACCAGGCCCGACCCTGCTTAGCATCCGAGATCAGATGAGATCGAGCGCATTCAGGGTGATGTGACTGTAGGCGATCGTGCACCCTACTTACAACTCTCTTGACAAAAGCCAAGGTGGTCACCTCGGGCAATCGAGAGGAAAAATACAGCAGGTCGCCAAAGCCAACAACATAATGGAAAAAAGCCTACGGCACCTGGCACTCCCAGGTGCTCTCCCATCCAGGTACTAACCAGGCCCGACCCTGCTTAGCATCCGAGATCAGACGAGATCGAGCGCATTCAGGGTGATGTGGCCGTAGGCAATCTTGCACCCTACTTACAACTCTGTTGACAAAAGCCAAGGTGGTCACCTCGGGGAATCGAGAGGAAAAATACAGCAGGTCGCCAAAGCCAACAACATGATGGAAAAAAGCCTACGGCACCTGGTATTCCCAGGCGGTCTCCCATCCAGGTACTAACCAGGCACGACCCTGCTTAGCATCCGAGATCAGACGAGATCGAGCGCATTCAGGGTGATGTGGCTGTAGGAAATCGTGCACCCTACTTACAACTCTCTTGACAAAAGCCAAGGTGGTCACCTCGGGCAATCGAGAGGAAAAATACAGCAGGTCGCCAAAGCCAACAACATAATGGAAAAAAGCCTACGGCACCTGGTATTCCCAGGCGGTCTCCCATCCAGGTACTAACCAGGCCCGACCCTGCTTAGCATCCGAGATCAGACGATATCGAGCGCATTCAGGGTGATGTGGCCGTAGGCGATCTTGCACCCTACTTACAACTCTCTTGACAAAAGCCAAGGTGGTCACCTCGGGCAATCGAGAGGAAAAATACAGCAGGTCGCCAAAGCCAACAACATAATGGAAAAAAGCCTACGGCACCTGGTATTCCCAGGGAGTCTCCCATCCAGGTACTAACCAGGCCCGACCCTGCTTAGCATCCGAGATCAGACGAGATCGAGCGCATTCAGGGTGATGTAGCCGTAGGCGATCTTGCTCCCTACTTACAACTCTCTTGACAAAAGCCAAGGTGGTCACCTCGGGCAATCGAGAGGAAAAATACAGCAGGTCGCCAAAACCAACAACATAATGGAAAAAAGCCTACGGCACCTGGCACTCCCAGGCGCTCTCCCATCCAGGTACTAACCAGGCCCGACCCTGCTTAGCATCCGAGATCAGACGAGATCGAGCGCATTCAGGGTGATGTGGCCGTAGGCAATCTTGCACCCTACTTACAACTCTGTTGACAAAAGCCAAGGTGGTCACCTCGGTGAATCGAGAGGAAAAATACAGCAGGTCGCCAAAGCCAACAACATGATGGAAAAAAGCCTACGGCACCTGGTATTCCCAGGCGGTCTCCCATCCAGGTACTAACCAGGCCCGACCCTGCTTAGCATCCGAGATCAGACGAGATCGAGCGCATTCAGGGTGATGTGGCTGTAGGCGATCATGCACCCTACTTACAACTCTCTTGACAAAAGCCAAGGTGGTCACCTCGGACAATCGAGAGGAAAAATACAGCAGGTCGCCAAAGCCAACAACATAATGGAAAAAAGCCTACGGCACCTGGTATTCCCAGGCGGTCTACCATCCAGGTACTAACCAGGCCCGACCCTGCTTAGCATCCGAGATCAGACGAGATCGAGCGCATTCAGGGTGATGTGGCCGTAGGCGATCTTTCACCCTACTTACAACTCTCTTGACAAAAGCCAAGGTGGTCACCTGGGGCAATCGAGAGGAAAAATACAGCAGGTCGCCAAAGCCAACAACATAATGGAAAAAAGCCTACGGCACCTGGTATTCCCAGGGAGTCTCACATCCAGGTACTAACCAGGCCCGACCCTGCTTAGCATCCGAGATCAGACGAGATCGAGCGCATTCAGGGTGATGTAGCCGTAGGCGATCTTGCTCCCTACTTACAACTCTCTTGACAAAAGCCAAGGTGGTCACCTCGGGCAATGGAGAGGAAAAATACAGCAGGTCGCCAAAGCCAACAACATAATGGAAAAAAGCCTATGGCACCTGATATTCCCAGGCGGTCTCCCATCCAGGTACTAACCAGGCCCGACCCTGCTTAGCATCCGAGATCAGACGAGATCGAGCGCATTCAGGATGATGTGGCCGTAGGCAATCTTGCACCCTACTTACAACTCTGTTGACAAAAGCCAAGGTGGTCACCTCGGGGAATCGAGAGGAAAAATACAGCAGGTCGCCAAAGCCAACAACATGATGGAAAAAAGCCTACGGCACCTGGTATTCCCAGGCGGTCTCCCATCCAGGTACTAACCAGGCCTGACCCTGCTTAGCATTCGAGATCAGACAAGATCGAGCGCATTCAGGGTGATGTGGCCGTAGGCGATCTTGTACCCTACTTACAACTCTCTTGACAAAAGCCAAGGTGGTCACCTCGGGCAATCGAGAGGAAAAATACAGCAGGTCGCCAAAGCCAACAACATAATGGAAAAAAGCCTACGGCACCTGGTATTCCCAGGCGGTCTCCCATCCAGGTACTAACCAGGCCCGACCCTGCTTAGCATCCGAGATCAGACGAGATCGAGCGCATTCAGGGTGATGTGGCTGTAGGCGATCGAGCACCCTACTTACAACTCTCTTGACAAAAGCCAAGGTGGTCACCTCGGGCAATCGAGAGGAAAAATACAGCAGGTCGCCAAAGCCAATAACATAATGGAAAAAAGCCTACGGCACCTGGTATTCCCAGGCGGTCTCCCATCCAGGTACTAACCAGGCCCAACCCTGCTTAGCATCCGAGATCAGACGAGATCGAGCACATTCAGGGTGATGTGGCTGTAGGCGATCTTGCACCCTACTTACAACTCTCTTGACAAAAGCCAAGGTGGTCACCTCGGGCAATCGAGAGGAAAAATACAGCAGGTCGCAAAAGCCAATAACATAATGGAAAAAAGCCTACGGCACCTGGTATTCCCAGGCGGTCTCCCATCCAGGTACTAACCAGGCCCGACCCTGCTTAGCATCCGAGATCAGACGAGATCGAGCGCATTCAGGGTGATGTAGCCGTAGGCGATCTTGCTCCCTACTTACAACTCTCTTGACAAAAGCCAAGGTGGTCACCTCGGGCAAATCGAGAGGAAAAATACAGCAGGTCGCCAAAACCAACAACATAATGGAAAAAAGCCTACGGCACCTGGCACTCCCAGGCGCTCTCCCATCCAGGTACTAACCAGGCCCGACCCTGCTTAGCATCCGAGATCAGACGAGATCGAGCGCATTCAGGGTGATGTGGCCGTAGGCGATCTTGTACCCTACTTACAACTCTCTTGACAAAAGCCAAGGTGGTCACCTCGGGCAATGGAGAGGAAAAATACAGCAGGTCGCCAAAGCCAACAACATAATGGAAAAAAGCCTATGGCACCTGATATTCCCAGGCGGTCTCCCATCCAGGTACTAACCAGGCCCGACCCTGCTTAGCATCCGAGATCAGACGAGATTGAGCGCATTCAGGATGATGTGGCCGTAGGCAATCTTGCACCCTACTTACAACTCTGTTGACAAAAGCCAAGGTGGTCACCTCGGGGAATCGAGAGGAAAAATACAGCAGGTCGCCAAAGCCAACAACATGATGGAAAAAAGCCTACGGCACCTGGTATTCCCAGGCGGTCTCCCATCCAGGTACTAACCAGGCCTGACCCTGCTTAGCATTCGAGATCAGACAAGATCGAGCGCATTCAGGGTGATGTGGCCGTAGGCGATCTTGTACCCTACTTACAACTCTCTTGACAAAAGCCAAGGTGGTCACCTCGGGCAATCGAGAGGAAAAATACAGCAGGTCGCCAAAGCCAACAACATAATGGAAAAAAGCCTACGGCACCAGGTATTCCCAGGCGGTCTCCCATCCAGGTACTAACCAGGCCCGACCCTGCTTAGCATCCGAGATCAGACGAGATCGAGCGCATTCAGGGTGATGTGGCTGTAGGCGATTGTGCACCCTACTTACAACTCTCTTGACAAAAGCCAAGGTGGTCACCTCGGGCAATCGAGAGGAAAAATACAGCAGGTCGCCAAAGCCAATAACATAATGGAAAAAAGCCTACGGCACCTGGTATTCCCAGGCGGTCTCCCATCCAGGTACTAACCAAGCCCGACCCTGCTTAGCATCCGAGATCAGACGAGATCGAGCGCATTCAGGGTGATGTGGCCGTAGGCGATCTTGCACCCTACTTACAACTCTCTTGACAAAAGCCAAGGTGGTCACCTCGGGGAATCGAGAGGAAAAATACAGCAGGTCGCCAAAGCCAACAACATGATGGAAAAAAGCCTACGGCACCTGGTATTCCCAGGCGGTCTCCCATCCAGGTACTAACCAGGCCCAACCCTGCTTAGCATCCGAGATCAGACGAGATCGAGCACATTCAGGGTGATGTGGCTGTAGGCGATCTTGCACCCTACTTACAACTCTCTTGACAAAAGCCAAGGTGGTCACCTCGGGCAATCGAGAGGAAAAATACAGCAGGTCGCAAAAGCCAATAACATAATGGAAAAAAGCCTACGGCACCTGGTATTCCCAAGCGGTCTCCCATCCAGGTACTAACCAGGCCCGACCCTGCTTAGCATCCGAGATCAGACGAGATCGAGCGCATTCAGGGTGATGTGGCCATAGGCGATCTTGCACCCTACTTACAACTCTGTTGACAAAAGCCAAGGTGGTCACCTCGAGGAATCGAGAGGAAAAATACAGCAGGTCGCCAAAGCCAACAACATGATGGAAAAAAGCCTACGGCACCTGGTATTCCCAGGCGGTCTCCCATCCAGGTACTAACCAGGCCCGACCCTGCTTAGCATCCGAGATCAGACGAGATCGAGCGCATTCAGGGTGATGTGGCCGTAGGCGATCTTGTACCCTACTTACAACTCTCTTGACAAAAGCCAAGGTGGTCACCTCGGGCAATGGAGAGGAAAAATACAGCAGGTCGCCAAAGCCAACAACATAATGGAAAAAAGCCTATGGCACCTGATATTCCCAGGCGGTCTCCCATCCAGGTACTAACCAGGCCCGACCCTGCTTAGCATCCGAGATCAGACGAGATCGAGCGCATTCAGGATGATGTGGCCGTAGGCAATCTTGCACCCTACTTACAACTCTCTTGACAAAAGCCAAGGTGGTCACCTCGGGGAATGGAGAGGAAAAATACAGCAGGTCGCCAAAGCCAACAACATGATGGAAAAAAGCCTACGGCACCTGGTATTCCCAGGCGGTCTCCCATCCAGGTACTAACCAGGCCCGACCCTGCTTAGCATTCGAGATCAGACAAGATCGAGCGCATTCAGGGTGATGTGGCCGTAGGCGATCTTGCACCCTACTTACAACTCTCTTGACAAAAGCCAAGGTGGTCACCTCGGGCAATCGAGAGGAAAAATACAGCAGGTCGCCAAAGCCAACAACATAATGGAAAAAAGCCTACGGCACCTGGTATTCCCAGGCGGTCTCCCATCCAGGTGCTAACCAGGCCCGACCCTGCTTAGCATCCGAGATCAGACGAGATCGAGCGCATTCAGGGTGATGTGGCTGTAGGCGATCGTGCACCCTACTTACAACTCTCTTGACAAAAGCCAAGGTGGTCACCTCGGGCAATCGAGAGGAAAAATACAGCAGGTCGCCAAAGCCAATAACATAATGGAAAAAAGCCTACGGCACCTGGTATTTCCAGGCGGTCTCCCATCCAGGTACTAACCAAGCCCGACCCTGCTTAGCATCCGAGATCAGACGAGATCGAGCGCATTCAGGGTGATGTGGCCGTAGGCGATCTTGCACCCTACTTACAACTCTCTTGACAAAAGCCAAGGTGGTCACCTCGGGGAATCGAGAGGAAAAATACAGCAGGTCGCCAAAGCCAACAACATGATGGAAAAAAGCCTACGGCACCTGGTATTCCCAGGCGGTCTCCCATCCAGGTACTAACCAGGCCCAACCCTGCTTAGCATCCGAGATCAGACGAGATCGAGCGCATTCAGGGTGATGTGGCTGTAGGCGATCTTGCACCCTACTTACAACTCTCTTGACAAAAGCCAAGGTGGTCACCTCGGGCAATCGAGAGGAAAAATACAGCAGGTCGCAAAAGCCAATAACATAATGGAAAAAAGCCTACGGCACCTGGTATTCCCAGGCGGTCTCCCATCCAGGTACTAACCAGGCCCGACCCTGCTTAGCATCCGAGATCAGACGAGATCGAGCGCATTCAGGGTGATGTGGCCATAGGCGATCTTGCACCCTACTTACAACTCTCTTGACAAAAGCCAAGGTGGTCACCTCGGGCAATCGAGAGGAAAAATACAGCAGGTCGCCAAAGCCAACAACATAATGGAAAAAAGCCTACGGCACCTGGCACTCCCAGGCGCTCTCCCATCCAGGTACTAACCAGGCCCGACCCTGATTAGCATCCGAGATCAGACGAGATCGAGCGCATTCAGGGTGATGTGGCCGTAGGCAATCTTGCACCCTACTTACAACTCTGTTGACAAAAGCCAAGGTGGTCACCTCGGGGAATCGAGAGGAAAAATACAGCAGGTCGCCAAAGCCAACAACATGATGGAAAAAAGCCTACGGCACCTGGTATTCCCAGGCGGTCTCCCATCCAGGTACTAACCAGGCCCAACCCTGCTTAGCATCCGAGATCAGACGAGATCGAGCGCATTCAGGTTGATGTGGCCGTAGGCGATCTTGTACCCTACTTACAACTCTCTTGACAAAAGCCAAGTTGGTCACCTCGGGGAATCGAGAGGAAAAATACAGCAGGTCGCCAAAGCCAACAACATGATGGAAAAAAGCCTACGGCACCTGGTATTCCCAGGCGGTCTCCCATCCAGGTACTAACCAGGCCCGACCCTGCTTAGCATCCGAGATCAGACGAGATCGAGCGCATTCAGGGTGATGTGGCTGTAGGCGATCGTGCACCCTACTTACAACTCTCTTGACAAAAGCCAAGGTGGTCACCTCGGGCAATCGAGAGGAAAAATACAGCAGGTCGCCAAAGCCAACAACATAATGGAAAAAAGCCTACGGCACCTGGTATTCCCAGGCGGTCTACCATCCAGGTACTAACCAGGCCCGACCCTGCTTAGCATCCGAGATCAGACGAGATCGAGCGCATTCAGGGTGATGTGGCCGTAGGCGATCTTGCACCCTACTTACAACTCTCTTGACAAAAGCCAAGGTGGTCAGCTCGGGCAATCGAGAGGAAAAATACAGCAGGTCGCCAAAGCCAACAACATAATGGAAAAAAGCCTACGGCACCTGGTATTCCCAGGGAGTCTCCCATCCAGGTACTAACCAGGCCCGACCCTGCTTAGCATCCGAGATCAGACGAGATCGAGCGCATTCAGGGTGATGTAGCCGTAGGCGATCTTGCTCCCTACTTACAACTCTCTTGACAAAAGCCAAGGTGGTCACCTCGGGCAATCGAGAGGAAAAATACAGCAGGTCGCCAAAACCAACAACATAATGGAAAAAAGCCTACGGCACCTGGCACTCCCAGGCGCTCTCCCATCCAGGTACTAACCAGGCCCGACCCTGCTTAGCATCCGAGATCAGACGAGATCGAGCGCATTCAGGGTGATGTGGCCGAAGGCAATCTTGCACCCTACTTACAACTCTGTTGACAAAAGCCAAGGTGGTCACCTCGGGCAATCGAGAGGAAAAATACAGCAGGTCGCCAAAGCCAACAACATGATGGAAAAAAGCCTACGGCACCTGGTATTCCCAGGCGGTCTCCCATCCAGGTACTAACCAGGCCCGACCCTGCTTAGCATGCGAGATCAGACAAGATCGAGCGCATTCAGGGTGATGTGGCCGTAGGCGATCTTGTACCCTACTTACAACTCTCTTGACAAAAGCCAAGGTGGTCACCTCGGGCAATCGAGAGGAAAAATACAGCAGGTCGCCAAAGCCAACAACATAATGGAAAAAAGCCTACGGCACCTGGTATTCCCAGGCGGTCTCCCATCCAGGTACTAACCAGGCCCGACCCTGCTTAGCATCGGAGATCAGACGAGATCGAGCGCATTCAGGGTGATGTGGCTGTAGGCGATCGTGCACCCTACTTACAACTCTCTTGACAAAAGCCAAGGTGGTCACCTCGGGCAATCGAGAAGAAAAATACAGCAGGTCGCCAAAGCCAATAACATAATGGAAAAAAGCCTACGGCACCTGGTATTCCCAGGCGGTCTCCCATCCAGGTACTAACCAAGCCCGACCCTGCTTAGCATCCGAGATCAGACGAGATCGAGCGCATTCAGGGTGATGTGGCCGTAGGCGATCTTGCACCCTACTTACAACTCTCTTGACAAAAGCCAAGGTGGTCACCTCGGGGAATCGAGAGGAAAAATACAGCAGGTCGCCAAAGCCAACAACATGATGGAAAAAAGCCTACGGCACCTGGTATTCCCAGGCGGTCTCCCATCCAGGTACTAACCAGGCCCAACCCTGCTTAGCATCCGAGATCAGACGAGATCGAGCGCATTCAGGGTGATGTGGCCATAGGCGATCTTGCACCCTACTTACAACTCTCTTGACAAAAGCCAAGGTGGTCACCTCGGGCAATCGAGAGGAAAAATACAGCAGGTCGCCAAAGCCAACAACATAATGGAAAAAAGCCTACGGCACCTGGTATTCCCAGGGAGTCTCCCATCCAGGTACTAACCAGGCCCGACCCTGCTTAGAATCCGAGATCAGACGAGATCGAGCGCATTCAGGGTGATGTAGCCGTAGGCGATCTTGCTCCCTACTTACAACTCTCTTGACAAAAGCCAAGGTGGTCACCTCGGGCAATCGAGAGGAAAAATACAGCAGGTAGCCAAAACCAACAACATAATGGAAAAAAGCCTACGGCACCTGGCACTCCCAGGCGCTCTCCCATCCAGGTACTAACCAGGCCCGACCCTGCTTAGCATCCGAGATCAGACGAGATCGAGCGCATTCAGGGTGATGTGGCCGTAGGCAATCTTGCACCCTACTTACAACTCTGTTGACAAAAGCCAAGGTGGTCACCTCGGGGAATCGAGAGGAAAAATACAGCAGGTAGCCAAAGCCAACAACATGATGGAAAAAAGCCTACGGCACCTGGTATTCCCAGGCGGTCTCCCATCCAGGTACTAACCAGGCCCGACCCTGCTTAGCATCCGAGATCAGACGAGATCGAGTGCATTCAGGGTGATGTGGCCATAGGCAATCTTGCACCCTACTTACATCTCTCTTGACAAAAGCCAAGGTGGTCACCTCGGGCAATCGAGAGGAAAAATACAGCAGGTCGCCAAAGCCAACAACATAATGGAAAAAAGCCTACGGCACCTGGTATTCCCAGGCGGTCTCCCATCCAGGTACTAACCAAGCCCGACCCTGCTTAGCATCCGAGATCAGACGAGATCGAGCGCATTCAGGGTGATGTGGCCGTAGGCGATCTTGCACCCTACTTACAACTCTCTTGACAAAAGCCAAGGTGGTCACCTCGGGGAATCGAGAGGAAAAATACAGCAGGTCGCCAAAGCCAACAACATGATGGAAAAAAGCCTACGGCACCTGGTATTCCCAGGCGGTCTCCCATCCAGGTACTAACCAGGCCCGACGCTGCTTAGCATCCGAGATCAGACGAGATCGAGCGCATTCAGGGTGATGTGGCCGTAGGCAATCTTGCACCCTACTTACATCTCTCTTGACAAAAGCCAAGGTGGTCACCTCGGGCAATCGAGAGGAAAAATACAGCAGGTCGCCAAAGCCAACAACATAATGGAAAAAAGCCTACGGCGCCTGGTATTCCCAGGCGGTCTCCCATCCAGGTACTAACCAAGCCCGACCCTGCTTAGCATCCGAGATCAGACGAGATCGAGCGCATTCAGGGTGATGTGGCCGTAGGCGATCTTGCACCCTACTTACAATTCTCTTGACAAAAGCCAAGGTGGTCACCTCGGGCAATCGAGAGGAAAAATACAGCAGGTCGCCAAAGCCAAGAACATAATGAAAAAAAACCTACGGCACCTGGTATTCCCAGGCGGTCACCCATCCAGGTACTAACCAGGCCCGACCCTGCTTAGCATCCGAGATTAGACGAGATCGAGCGCATTCAGGGTGATATGGCCGGAGGCGATCTTGCACCCTACTTACAACTCTCTTGACAAAAGCCAAGGTGGTCAACTCGGGCAATCGAGAGGAAGAATACAGCAGGTCGCCAAAACCAACAACATAATGGAAAAAAGCCTACGGCACCTGGTATTCCCAGGCGGTCTCCCATCCAGGTACTAACCAGGCCCGACCCTGCTTAGCATCCGAGATCAGAAGAGATCGAGCGCATTCAGGGTGATGTGGCCGTAGGCGATCTTGTACCCTACTTACAACTCTCTTGACAAAAGCCAAGGTGGTCACCTCGGGCAATGGAGAGGAAAAATACAGCAGGTCGCCAAAGCCAACAACATAATGGAAAAAAGCCTATGGCACCTGATATTCCCAGGCGGTCTCCCACCCAGGTACTAACCAGGCCCGAACCTGCTTAGCATCCGAGATCAGACGAGATCGAGCGCATTCAGGGTGATGTGGCCGTAGGCAATCTTGCACCCTACTTACAACTCTGTTGACAAAAGCCAAGGTGGTCACCTCGGGCAATCGAGAGGAAAAATACAGCAGGTCGCCAAAGCCAACAACATAATGGAAAAAAGCCTACGGCACCTGGTATTCCCAGGCGGTCTCCCATCCAGGTACTAACCAGGCCCGACCCTGCTTAGCATCCGAGATCAGACGAGATCGAGCGCATTCAGGGTGATGTGGCCGTAGGCGATCTTGCACCCTACTTACAACTCTCTTGACAAAAGCCAAGGTGGTCACCTCGGGCAATCGAGAGGAAAAATAAAGCAGGTCGCCAAAGCCAACAACATAATGGAAAAAAGCCTACGGCACCTGGTATTCCCAGGCGGTCTCCCATCCAGGTACTAACCAGGCCCGACCCTGCTTAGCATCCGAGATCAGACGAGATCGAGCGCATTCAGGGTGATGTGGCCGTAGGCGATCTTGCACCCTACTTACAACTCTCTTGACAAAAGCCAAGGTGGTCACCTCGGGCAAACGAGAGGAAAAATACAGCAGATCGCCAAAGCCAACAACATAATGGAAAAGCCTACGGCACCTAGTATTCCCAGGCGGTCTCCCAACCAGGTACTAACCAGGCCCGACCCTGCTTAGCATCCGAGATCAGACGAGATCGAGCGCATTCAGGGTGATGTGGCCGTAGGCAATCTTGCACCCTACTTACAACTCTGTTGACAAAAGCCAAGGTGGTCACCTCGGGGAATCGAGAGGAAAAATACAGCAGGTAGCCAAAGCCAACAACATGATGGAAAAAAGCCTACGGCACCTGGTATTCCCAGGCGGTCTCCCATCCAGGTACTAACCAGGCCCGACCCTGCTTAGCATCCGAGATCAGAAGAGATCGAGCGCATTCAGGGTGATGTGGCCGTAGGCGATCTTGTACCCTACTTACAACTCTCTTGACAAAAGCCAAGGTGGTCACCTCGGGCAATGGAGAGGAAAAATACAGCAGGTCGCCAAAGCCAACAACATAATGGAAAAAAGCCTATGGCACCTGATATTCCCAGGCGGTCTCCCATCCAGGTACTAACCAGGCCCGACCCTGCTTAGGATCCGAGATCAGAAAAGATCGAGTGCATTCAGGGTGATGTGGCCGTAGGCAATCTTGCACCCTACTTACAACTCTCTTGACAAAAGCCAAGGTGGTCACCTCGGGCAATCAAGAGGAAAAATAAAGCAGGTCGCCAAAGCCAACAACATAATGGAAAAAAGCCTACAGCACCTGGTATTCCCAGACGGTCTCCCATCCAGGTACTAACCAGGCCCGACCCTGCTTAGCATCCGAGATCAGACGAGATTGAGCGCATTCAGGGTGATGTGGCCGTAAGCGATCTTGCACCCTACTTACAACTCTCTTGACAAAAGCCAAGGTGGTCACCTCGGGCAATAGAGAGGAAAAATACAGCAGGTCGCCAAAGCCAACAACATAATGGAAAAAAACCTACGGCACCTGGTATTCCCAGGCGGTCACCCATCCAGGTACTAACCAGGCCCGACCCTGCTTAGCATCCGAGATTAGACAAGATCGAACGCATTCAGGGTGATGTGGCCGTAGGCGATCTTGCACCCTACTTACAAATCTCTTGACAAAAGCCAAGGTGGTCACCTCGGGCAATCGAGAGGAAGAATACAGCAGGTCGCCAAAACCAAAAAACATAATGGAAAAAAGCCTACGGCACCTGGTATTCCCAGGCGGTCTCCCATCCAGGTACTGACCAGGCCCGACCCTGCTAAACATCCGAGAGCAGATGAGATTGAGCGCATTCAGGGTGATGTGGCCGTAGGCGATCTTACACCCTACTTACAACTCTCTTCACAAAAGCCAAGGTGGTCACCTCGGGCAATCGAGAGGAAAAATACAGCAGGTCGCCAAAGCCAACAACATAATGGAAAAAATCCTACGGCACCTGTTATTCCCAGGCAGTCTCCCAACCAGGTACTAACCAGGCCCGACCCTGCTTAGCAGCCGAGATCAGACGAGATCGAGCGCATTCAGGGTGATGTGGCCGTAGGCGATCTTGCACCCTACTTACAACTTTCTTGACAAAAGCCAAGGTGGTCACCTCGGGCAATCGAGAGGAAAAATACAGCAGGTCGCCAAAGCCAACAACATAATGGAAAAAAGCCTACGGCACCTGGCATTCCCAGGCGGTCTCCCATCCAGGTACTAACCAGGCCCGACCCTGCTTAGCATCCGAGAGTCGAGCGCATTCAGGGTGATGTGGCCGTAGGCGGTCATGCACCCTACTTACAACTCTCTTGACAAAAGCCAAGGTGGTCACCTCGGGCAATCGAGAGGAAAAATACAGCAAGTCGCCAAAGCCAACAACATAATGGAAAAAAGCCTACGGCACCTGGTATTCCCAGGCGGTCTCCCATCCAGGTACTAACCAGGCCCGACCCTGCTTAGCATCCGAGATCAGACGAGATCGAGCGCATTCAGGGTGATGTGGCCGTAGGCGATCTTGCACCCTACTTACAACTCTCTTGACAAAAGCCAAGGTGGTCACCTCGGGCAATCGAGAGGAAAAATACAGCAGGTCGCCAAAGCCAACAACATAATGGAAAAAAGACTACGAAACCTAGTATTCCCAGGCGGTCTCCCATCCAGGCCCGACCCTGCTTAGCATCCGAGATCAGACGAGATCGAGCGCATTCAGGGTGATGTGGCCGTAGGCGATCTTGCAACTTACTTACAACTCTCTTGACAAAAGCCAAGGTGGTCACCTCGGGGAATTGAGAGGAAAAATACAGCCGGTCGCCAAAGCCAACAACATAATGGAAAAAAGCCTACGGCACCTGGTATTCCCAGGGGGTCTCCCATCCAGGTATTAACCAGGCCCGACCCTGCTTAGCATCCGAGATCAGACGAAAT
Organism: Lithobates pipiens; assembly: GCF_037356315.1. NCBI lineage: Eukaryota > Metazoa > Chordata > Amphibia > Anura > Ranidae > Lithobates > Lithobates pipiens. The sequence continues at coordinate 183,300,382 of NW_027507791.1, forward strand.
CGAGCGCATTCAGGGTGATGTGGCCATAGGCGATCTTGCACCCTACTTAAAAACTCTCTTGACAAAACCCAAGGTGGTAACCTCGGGCAATCGAGAGGAAAAATACAGCAGGTCGCCAAAGCCAACAACATAATGGAAAAAACCCTACGGCACCTGGTATTCCCAGGCGGTCTCCCATCCAGGTACTAACCAGGCCTGACCCTGCTTAGCATCTGAGATCAGACGAGATCGAGCGCATTCAGGGTGATGTGGCCGCAGGCGATCTTGCCACCTACTTACAACTCTCTTGACAAAAGCCAAGGTGGTCACCTCGAGCAATCGAGAGGAAAAATACAGCAGGTCGCCAAAGCCAACAACATAATGGAAAAAAGCCTACGGCACCTGGTATGCTCAGGCGGTCTCCCATCCAGGTACTAACCAGGCTCGACCCTGCTTAGCATCCGAGATCAGACGAGATCGAGTGCATTCAGGGTGATGTGGCCGTAGGCTATATTGCCCCCTACTTACAACTCTCTTGACAAAAGCCAAGGTGGTCACCTCGGGCAATCGAGAGGAAAAATACAGCAGGTCGCCAAAGCCAACAACATAATGGAAAAAAGCCTACGGCACCTGATATTCCCAGGCGGTCTCCCATCCAGGTACTAACCAGGCCCGACCCTGCTTAGCATCCGAGATCAGACGAGATCGAGCGCATTCAGGGTGATGTGGCCGTAGGCAATCTTGCACCCTACTTAAAACTCTCTTGACAAAAGCCAAGGTGGTCACCTCGGGCAATCGAGAGGAAAAATACAGCAGGTCGCCAAAGCCAACAACATAATGGAAAAAAGCCTACGGCACCTGGTATGCTCAGGCGGTCTCCCATCCAGGTACTAACCAGGCCCGACCCTGCTTAGCATCCAAGATCAGATGAGATTGAGCGCATTCAGGGTGATGTGGCCGTACCCGATCTTGCACCCTACTTACAACTCTCTTGACAAAAGCCAAGGTGGTCACCTCGAGCAATCGAGAGGAAAAATACAGCAGGTTGCCAAAGCCAACAACATAATGGAAAAAAGCCTACGGCACCTGGTATTCCCAGGCGGTCTCCCATCCAGGTACTAACCAGGCCTGACCCTGCTTAGCATCCGAGATCAGACGAGATCGAGCGAATTCAGGGTGATGTGGCCGTAGGTGGTCTTGCACCCTACTTACAACTCTCTTGACAAAAGCCAAGGTGGTCACCTCGGGCATTCTTGAGGAAAAATACAGCAGGTCGCCAAAGCCAACAACATAATGGAAAAAAGCCTTCGGCACCTGGTATTCCCAGGCGGTCTCCCATCCAGGTACTAACCAGACCCGACCCTGCTTAGCATCCGAGATCAGACGAGATCGAGCGCGTTCAGGGTGATGTGGCCGTCGGCTATCTTGCCCCCTACTTACAACTCTCTTGACAAAAGCCAAGGTGGTCACCTCGGGCAATCGAGAGGAAAAATACAGCAGGTCGCCAAAGCCAACAACATAATGGAAAAAAGCCTACGGCACCTGGTATTCCCAGGCGGTCTCCCATCCAGGTACTAACCAGGCCTGACCCTGCTTATCATCTGAGATCAGACGAGATCAAGCGCATTCAGGGTGATGTGGCCGTAGGCGATCTTGCCACCTACTTACAACTCTCTTGACAAAAGCCAAGGTGGTCACCTCGGGCAATCAAGAGGAAAAATACAGCAGGTCGCCAAAGCCAACAACATAATGGAAAAAAGCCTACGGCACCTGGTATCCCCAGGCGGTCTCCCATCAAGGTACTAACCAGGCCCGACCCTGCTTAGCATCCGAGATCAGACGAGATCGAGCGCATTCAGGGTGATGTGGCCGTAGGCAATCTTGCACCCTACTTACAACTCTCTTGACAAAAGCCAAGGTGGTCACCTCGGGTAATCGAGAGGAAAAATACAGCAGGTCGCCAAAGCCAACAACATAATGGAAAAAAGCCTACGGCACCTGGTATGCTCAGGCGGTCTCCCATCCAGGTACTAACCAGGCCCGACCCTGCTTAGCATCCGAGATCAGACGAGATCGAGCGCATTCAGGGTGATGTGGCCGTACGCGTTCTTGCACCCTACTTACAACTCTCTTGACAAAAGCTAAGGTGGTCACCTCGGTCAAACGAGAGGAAAAATACAGCAGGTCGCCAAAGCCAACAACATAATGGAAAAAAGCCTACGGCACCTGGTATTCCCAGGCGGTCTCCCATCCAGGTACTGACCAGGCCCGACCCTGCTTAGCATCCAAAATCAGACGAGATCAAGCGGATTCAGGGTGATGTGGCCGTAGGCGACCTTGCACCCTACTTACAACTCTCTTGACAAAAGCCAAGGTGGTCACCTCGGGCAATCGAGAGGAAAAATACAGCAGGTCGCCAAAGCCAACAACATAATGGAAAAAAGCCTACGGCACCTGGTATTCCCAGGCGGTCTCCCATCCAGGTACTGACCAGGCCCGACCCTGCTTAGCATCCAAAATCAGACGAGATCAAGCGGATTCAGGGTGATGTGGCCGTAGGCGACCTTGCACCCTACTTACAACTCTCTTGACAAAAGCCAAGGTGGTCACCTCGGGAAATCGAGAGGAAAAATACAGCAGGTCGCCAAAGCCAACAACATAATGGAAAAAAGCCTACGGCACCTGGTATTCCCAGGCGGTCTCCCATCCAGGTACTAACCAGGCCCCACCCTGCTTAGCATGCGAGATCAGACGAGATCAAGCTGCATTCAGGGTGATGTGGCCGTAGGCGATCTTGCACCCTACTTACAACTCTCTTGACAAAAACCAAGGTGGTCACCTCGGGCAATCAAGAGGAAAAATACAGCAGGTCGCCAAAGCCAACAACATAATGGAAAAAAGCCTACGGCACCTGGTATTCCCAGGCGGTCTCCCATCCAGGTATTAATCAGGCCTGACCCTGCTTAGCATCCGAGATCAGACGAGATCGAGTGCATTCAGGGTGATGTGGCCGTAGGCAATCTTGCACCCTACTTACAACTCTCTTGACAAAAGCCAAGGTGGTCCCCTCGGGCAATCGAGAGGAAAAATACAGCAGGTCGCCAAAGCCAACAACATAATGGAAAAAAGCCTACGGCACCTGGTATGCTCAGGCGGTCTCCCATCCAGGTACTAACCAGGCCCGACCCTGCTTAGCATCCGAGATCAGACGAGATCGAGCGCATTCAGGGTAATGTGGCTGGAGGCGATCTTGTACCCTACTTACAACTCTCTTGACAAAAGCCAAGGTGGTCACCTCGGGCAAACGAGAGGAACAATACAGCAGGTCGCCAAAGCCAACAACATAATGGAAAAAAGCCTACGGCACCTGATATTCCCAGGCGGTCTCCCATCCAGGTACTAACTAGACCCGACCCTGCTTAGCATCCGCGATCAGACGAGATCGAGCGCATTCAGGGTGATGTGGTCGTAGGCGATCTTGCACACTACTTACAACTCTCTTGACAAAAGCCAAGGTGGTCATCTCGGGCAATCAAGAGGAAAAATACAGCAGGTCGCCAAATTCAACAACATAATGGAAAAAAGCCTACGGCAACTGGTATTCCCAGGCGGTCTCCCATCCAGGTACTAACCAGGCCTGACGCTGCTTAGCATCCGAAATCAGACGAGATCGAGCGCATTCAGGGTGATGTGGCCGTAGGCAATCTTGCCCCCTACTTACAACTCTCTTGACAAAAGCCAAGGTGGTCACCTCGGGCAATCGAGATGAAAAATACAGCAGGTCGCCAAAGCCAACAACATAATGGAAAAAAGCCTACGGCACCTGGTATTCCCAGGCGGTCTCCCATTCAGGTACTAACCAGGCCCGACCCTGCTTAGCATCCGAGATCAGACGAGATCGAGCGCATTCAGGGTGATGTGGCCGTAGGCGATCTTGCCCCCTACTTACAACTCTCTTGACAAAAGCCAAGGTGGTCACCTCGAGCAATCGAGAGGAAAAATACAGCAGGTCGCCAAAGCCAACAACATAATGGAAAAAAGGCTACGGCACCTGGTATCCCCAGGCGGTTTCCCATCCAGGTACTAACCAGGCCCGACCCTGCTTAGCATCCGAGATCAGACGAGATCGAGCGCATTCAGGGTGATGTGTCCGTAAGCAATCTTGCACCCTACTTACAACTCTCTTGACAAAAGCCAAGGTGGTCACCTCGGGCAATCGAGAGGAAAAATACAGCAGGTCGCCACAGCCAACAACATAATGGAAAAAAGCCTATGGCACCTGGTATGCTCAGGCGGTCTCCCATCCAGGTACTAACCAGGCCCGACCCTGCTTAGCATCCGAGATCAGATGAGATCGAGCGCATTCAGGGTGATGTGGCCGTAGGCGATCTTGCACCCTACTTACAACTCTCTTGACAAAAGCTAAGGTGGTCACCTCGGTCAATCGAGAGGAAAAATACAGCAGGTCGCCATAGCCAACAACATAATGGAAAAAAGCCTACGGCACCTGGTATTCCCAGGCGGTCTCCCATCCAGGTACTAACCAGGCCCGACCCTGCTTAGCATCCGAGATCAGACGAGATCAAGCGCATTCAGGGTGATATGGCTGTAGGCGATCTTGCACCCTACTTACAACTCTCATGACAAAAGCCAAGGTGGTCACCTCGGGCAATCGAGAGGAAAAATACAGCAGGTCGCCAAAGCCAACAACATAATGGAAAAAAGCCTACGGCACCTGGTATTCCCAGGCGGTCTCCCATCCAGGTACTAACCAGGCATGACCCTGCTTAGCATCCGAGATCAGACGAGATCGAGCGCATTCAGTGTGATGTGGCCATAGACGATCTTGCACCCTACTTACAACTCTCTTGACAAAAGCCAAGGTGGTCACCTCGGGCAATCTTGAGGAAAAATACAGCAGGTCGCCAAAGCCAACAACATAATGGAAAAAAGCCTACGGCACCTGGTATTCCCAGGTGGTCTCCCATCCAGGTACTAACCAGGCCCGACCCTGCTTAGCATCCGAGATCAGACGAGATCGAGCGCATTCAGGGTGATGTGGCTGTAGGCTATCTTGCCCCCTACTTACAACTCTCTTGACAAAAGCCAAGGTGGTCACCTCGGGCAATCGAGAGGAAAAATACAGCAGGTCGCCAAAGAAAACAACATAATGGAAAAAAGCCTACGGCACCTGGTATTCCCAGGCGGTCTCCCATCCAGGTACTAACCAGGCCCGACCCTGCTTAGCATCCGAGATCAGACGAGATCAAGCGCATTCAGGGTGATGTGACCGTAGGCGATCTTGCACCCTACTTACAACTCTCTTGACAAAAGCCAAGGTGGTCACCTCGGGCAATCGAGAGGAAAAATACAGCAGGTCGCCAAAGCCAACAACATAATGGAAAAAAGCCTACGGCACCTGGTATTCCCAGGCGGTCTCCCATCCAGGTACTAACCAGGCCTGACCCTGCTTAGCATCCGAGATCAGACGAGATCGAGCGCATTCAGGGTGATGTGGCCGTAGGCGATCTTGCACCCTACTTACAACTCTCTTGACAAAAGCCAAGGTGGTCACCTCGAGCAATCGAGAGGAAAAATACAGCAGGTCGCCAAAGCCAACAACATAATGGAAAAAAGCCTACGGCACCTGGTATTCCCAGGCGGTCTCCCATCCAGGTACTAACCAGGCCCGACCCTGCTTAGCATCCGAGATTAGACGAGATCGAGCGCATTCAGGGTGATGTGGGCGTAGGCGATCTTGCACCCTACTTACAACTCTCTTGACAAAAGCCAAGGTGGTCACCTCGGGCAATCGAGAGGAAAAATACAGCAGGTCGCCAAAGCCAACAACATAATGGAAAAAAGCCTACGGCACCTGGTATTCCCAGGCGGTCTCCCATCCAGGTACTAAACAGGCCCGACCCTGCTTAGCATCCGAGATCAGACGAGATCGAGCGCATTCAGGGTGATGTGGCCGTAGGCAATCTTGCACCCTACTTACAACTCTCTTGACAAAAGCCAAGGTGGTCACCTCGGGCAATCGAGAGGAAAAATACAGCAGGTCGCCAAAGCCAACAACATAATGGAAAAAAGCCTACGGCACCTGGTATGCTCAGGCGGTCTCCCATCCAGGTACTAACCAGGCCCGACCCTGCTTAGCATCCGAGATCAGACGAGATCGAGCGCATTCAGGGTGATGTGGCCGTAAGCGATCTTGCACCCTACTTACAACTCTCTTGACAAAAGCCAAGGTGGTCACCTCGGGCAATCGAGAGGAAAAATACAGCAGGTCGCCAAAGCCAACAACATAATGGAAAAAAGCCTACGGCACATGGTATACCCAGGCGGTCTCCCATCCAGGTACTAACCAGGCCCGACCCTGCTTAGCATCCGAGATCAGACGAGATCGAGCGCATTCAGGGTGATGTGGCCGTAGGCGATCTTGCACCCTACTTACAACTCTCTTGACAAAAGCCAAGGTGGTCACCTCGGGCAATGGAGAGGAAAAATACAGCAGGTCGCCAAAGCCAACAACATAATGGAAAAAAGCCTACGGCACCTGGTATTCCCAGGCGGTTTCCCATCAAGGTACTAACCAGGCCCGACTCTGCTTAGCATCCGAGATCAAACGAGATCGAGCGCATTCAGGGTGATGTGGCCGTAGGCGATCTTGCACCCTACTTACAACTCTCTTGACAAAAGCCAAGGTGGTCACCTCGGGCAATCAAGAGGAAAAATACAGCAGGTCGCCAAAGCCAACAACATAATGGAAAAAATCCTACGGCACCTGGTATTCCCAGGCGGTCTCAAATCCAGGTACTAACCAGGTCCGACCCTGCTTAGCATCTGAGATCAGACGAGATCGAGCGCACTCAGGGTGATGTGGCCGTAGGCGATCTTGCACCCTACTTACATCTCTCTTGACAAAAGCCAAGGTGGTCACCTCGGGCAATCGAGAGGAAAAATACAGCAGGTCGCCAAAGCCAACAACATAATGGAAAAAAGCCTACGGCACCTGGTATTCCCAGGCGGTCTCCCATCCAGGTACTAAACAGGCCCGACCCTGCTTAGCATCCGAGATCAGACGAGATCGAGCGCATTCAGGGTGATGTGGCCGTAGGCAATCTTGCACCCTACTTACAACTCTCTTGACAAAAGCCAAGGTGGTCAACTCGGGCAATCGAGAGGAAAAATACAGCAGGTCGCCAAAGCCAACAACATAA